>NC_142010.1:3477780-3745280 GCF_049901735.1 Notechis scutatus | reverse complement strand
ATAAAATAATATCTGATAAGTCCCAATAGGATGAAAACTGGGCATGTGGGCCCCCTGGTGGCCAGTACAACCTGATTCAGAAGTTTCTTACAGGTTGACCTTGACTTCAGGTTACCTGGTAGATGCAACCATGTAACTTCTCTGGCAGCTGTATAGAAGGAAATCATTACTATCCTTTTCTAAGATTTAAAAAAAATCTTCCCAGTCTATCTCCAGCCCTTGGAATTTCCTAGCAGTAGTCCAGGCAAACACTAACAAAACTGCTTAGTTAATATCAGCCAGGTGCTACTTTCTACTGTGGATCTAATACATCCTGAAGGCACCTCCCCTGCGTTCACACAACAGAGTCAAACAATGGTTGAGTTTCCCAGCATCAACGCTCTCGTTCAATTCAGCAATCCAGAGCTATTTCCCTCCAGGTATAATTTCTGGGGAGTTAATAGGTCATATCGTCTTCAAGTCTTGGTTGCAAACAATTCCTGGCGCTGTCACCTTCTTGGCCTGATCCACATAATTTTCTTAGGAGTAAGAGTCATTTTCCTCTGCTTTTGTTTTCCATGTGACTTCCTAGTCTAACCTGACTGATTATGCGCCATTAGTTGTTGCTGACTCCTAAAAACTGCAAATATAAATTTTCTCCACCACGATCTGTTCTTAACACGGTGCTGCTTCAGGTCTTCCAAAGGTTTCTCCATCTCCATTACACCGAGACCATCCATCTTACTGCTGGTCATCCTCTTCTCTTTCTTTTCCCCTTTTCCAGAATCAGAGTCTTCTCCATAGAGCTAGATAACGGAATAACAAAGTTGGAAGGGCCCTTGGAGGTCTTCTAGTCCAACCCCCTTGTTTAAGCAGGAGACCTGATACTGTTTCAGACAAATGGATGACCAATCTCTTCCTAAAGACCTCCAATGATGAGGACCCACAAATTCTGAAGGCAAGCTGTCCTACTGATTAAGTGTTCTAACTGTCGGGAAATTTCTTCTTCTTTTTTTTATAAAATTTTTATAGGTTTTTAAAAACAAACATAAACAAACAAAACATAAAAACATCAGGCCATCTTCCATATATGTACACACAGTGTGCCGGTTGGTTTACAAATTGTTTTGTGCTTCCATTTCGTAGTCTTCAATTACAATTACATTGTATATGATCTCATATTTTCAATCCAATATTAAATACATTGGTATCATTATTAATCAATCATTTGACTATACTTTTATTCATTCATGCTTTGGAAAATAATCATATTTTACTTAATTTGTTTTGTGACAATTCATATTATCATCCCAAATCTATCCTAAAAACAATTTGTAGATATAATAAGAAAAGAATACATCTTTATATATTTAGTATTTTCTAAAAGTCTACATATTTCGTTACTATACTTTATTGTCTAACCATTAATAAAATAGATCCCAAACTTTATAAAATTGTTTATCATCCTGTTCTCTAATTTCAAATGTCAATCTACTCATTTCAGCACATTCCAATATTTCCAGTAATTTCTCCTGTGATGGTATTTTCTCATTTTTCCAGTTTTTAGCAAATACAATCCTAGCCGCTGTTAATACATTTACAATCAGGTATTTCAAATGTTTACTATATATTTCAGGTAAAATTCCCAATAAAAATATCTCTGGTTTCAAGTCTATATGCTTTTTTTTTCATTTTTTCCAACCACGTGTGGATTTTAGTCCAGTATTTTTTAGCATCCGCACAAGTCCACCACATATGGTAATATGAGCCAGGTGTCTGATGACATTTCCAACATTTTTTGGATTTATTCTTGAACATTCTTGCTATTCTTGTCGGGGGGAAATGCCACCTGTAAGACATCTTATACAAATTTTCTTTATATGCTGTTGACATTGTCATTTTATAATTTTGAGACCACAATTTTTGCCATTTCTCTAGATCAATCCCATATCCAAAATTCTTCCCCCAAGCAATCATAGTTTCTTTAACTTGTTCTTCTTCTAGTTTAATTTCTAATAAATATCCATACAATTTTTTAATTACCTTTTCATCAGTACCTGTCAAAATCTTATCTAAATCAGTCAGTTTATCATAGAAACCTTCTGTTTTAAAATATTTATCATACTTTGAATGTATTTGCGCATATGAAAACCAATTCATCTTTATACCTTGTTCCTCTAGTTTTTGTATAGATTTAAGTTCACCCTTTTCATTCAATATTTCACCATATCTAACTGTTTGTTCCTTTTTGTATATTATAGGATAAGAAAATGCTTCAATAGTCAATAGCCAGACTGGAATTTTCAAATAACATTGTCTTTTAATCTTCTCCCAGTTTAACCACAGAGACTCCCGTATATAATGTCTTCTAAAGTACCCCTGTGTTTTAGTTCCTATAGAAAAGCATGCCACCCCAACAACAGATCATGTCCTTCTAATGTCAACAATCTAGCATTTCTTAATGTTATCCATTCCTTAACCCACATCAAATTTGTAGCTTGGCAATACAACCCCCAATTAGGCAAACCAAATCCTCCTCTTATTCTAGCTTCTTGCAAGAGTTTTAGTTTTATTCTCGCTTTCTTACCTTGCCATATAAATTTCAACACAATTTTATTTAAATCTTCAAAATAGTCTTTTCCAAGCCTAATTGGAATTGTTTGAAACAAATATAAAATTCTGGGTAATATATTCATCTTGATTGTTGATATTCTCCCTATTAATGACAGTTGTAAATTTTCCCATTTTGCCAAATCTAGCGCTATCTGCTGTTTAAGTTTGATATAATTATTTTCTTTTAGTGTACTGCATCTTGCTGTCAAGTACTTGATCTTATTCGTGACCTGAATTTTCAATAGGTCTGCCAGTTCTTCCTTTTGTCTTGATAGCATATTCGTCAAGATCTTTGTCTTATCTTTATTTTCAAACCAGCCACCTTTCCATATGTCTCTATCTTTTCTATCAATTTTGATGCTGTTTCTAGTGGGTCTTCTAGAATAAAAACCAGATCATCTGCAAATGCTTGCAACTTGAATTCTTCCTTTTTAATTTTCATCCCTTTTATATTCTTTTCATCTCTAATATTTCTATTTAGCACTTCCAACTGCTCAATAGCAGTAACTGTGAGAGAGATCTTGGAGTCTTAGTGGACAACCAGCTAAATAGGAGCCAGCAGTGTGCAGCAGCCGCCCAAAAAAGATAATGCAATCCTAAATTGTATTAACAGAGGGATACAATCGAGATCAAGTGAGGTACTAATACCACTCTATAAAGCCTTAGTAAGATCACACCTAGAGTACTGCATTCAGTTTTGTTCACCACATTATAAAAAAGATGTTGAGACTCTAGAGAAAGTACAGAGAAGAGCAATCAGGATGATTAGGGACTGGAGGCTAAAACATACAATGAACGGTTGCAGGAACTGGGCTTGGCTAGTCTAGTAAAGAGAAGGACCAGGGGAGACATAATAGCAGTCTTCCAATATTTAAGGAGCTGCCACAGAGAGGAAGGGGTCAAGCTATTTTCTAAAGCTCCAGACAAGGAATAATGGATGGAAACTGAACAAGGAGAGATTTAACCTGGAAATAAGGAGAAACTTTCTGACAGTGAGAACAATCAACCAATGGAACAGCTTGCCCTCGGAAGTTGTGGGAGCGCCATCACTTGAGACTTTCAAGAAGAGATTTGTCAGAAATGGTGTAGGGTCTCCCACTTGGGCGGGGGTTGGACTAGATGACCTACAAGGTCCCTTCCAACTCTGATTATCTGTTATCTGTTATCAGATTCTCAATGTCTTATGAGCCATGGTGGTGCAGTGGTTAGAGTGCAGTATTGCAGGCTACTTCTGCTGACTGGTGGCTGCCTGTTCAAATCTCACCAGGCTCAAAATGGACTCAGCCTTCCATCCTTCCGAATTCGGTAAAACGAGGACCCAGATTGTCGGTGGCAATAATCCTGACTCTGTAAAGGGCTGTAAAGTGGTTTATAAGTCTAAGGGCTATTTTATTTCCCCTAAAAAGAGAAGTAGAAACTCAGAAGCAGAAATTCACCTCAGTAGCAGAAGCTCATCCTTACCTTTGTTAATGGATGGGCCATTAAGATCTGGGCCAGAATATTCTACATAACAAAGGCCTCTACCCATCTCACCACCTGACCTGCATCAGCCAGCACTCAGGTGAAGCCACGACAAAGTCTACAAAGTTAGCTAAGACCCCCACCCCCCTGGGAGTCTGACAACCAATGGGATACATTCCTTACACAGGAACAGGAAACACTAATGTTGCAGGAAATTACGAGATTCAGACCTTGGAATCCAAAAATAAGTTGGTTTTATTTGTGCAAACCGGTTCAGAGTATTTTAGTGAGAGTCACTTCTGAACAAATTTCTTATAGAACAGTACATGCCTATATACTTCTTCAGAAGGGGCAAAACACAGAAATATAACTTGTCGGTCATTCATTGGTTACTTGAAGTACAGCTTTCCCCTTCCCCTGTTGTTAGGCTAGGATGGCTGGATGTCACAAACCCATCTTGCTAAACTCCCTAGCTTGTGGTTTTGTTACAAGTGAGACTAGGTTTCTTGGCAAATGTGACCAATAGATGATCCTTGTGCTTTGACTTTTCAAACTTCCTTGTTCTTTCTCTTGCTAATACCACATATCTCTAAAATTAATATATTTTTATGTCCTGCCTTACTAAGATGGGGCCCAACAGAGGGCATATAACTAAGGGTCTCTCAGCATCTTGGCCTTTTTTTCTTTCCCTTCACCCAACACCTTGAAGCATGTGATCGTCCTTTTCACTTTGGAGGCTCCAAGCCATGAGGTCCTGTCCACCATTAAACCATCTTTCCAAACAGCCTCCATATTTCCAGTGTCTTTTTTTCCCACTTGGAACTGAACCCAGAAGGATAATTCTTCCAACACAAGTGTTTTAAGTGTGATCTTATCAAGGGACTCTAACGCGGTACTCACTTTTCACATAAGTTTGATTCTATCTATCTATTAACGCAGCCTAGGATTGTGTTGGCTTAAAAAAAAAAAGACTGCATCAGGTTGTTTGCTGGCTTCTTTGTTGGCTGCAGCTGTAGGTCTTTGTGTTAAGTGTCCAAAGTAGGATAATTTGAGCTTGGTCATTTGTGCCTCCAGTGGCTTCAGGTTGATTTGTTTGATGTTTATTGTCTGGGCTTTTCCACAGCCTTCTCAAGCAACTAGCCTACAGCTTTGGAATTCCTAAGCGGCAGACTTAAATAGCTTGAACTCAACCCATCTGAGGCGATGCCTGAAGGGCTTTATGGTTCGGCAGGCCGGAGAGAAGCCTTCTCTCTGGTGTAGCATCTTTAAAGATAGGACAGCGTTGTTGATCCGGAGGCCATTCTCAGTAATCGATTCCTGGAATGAAGGGATCAAACAAACCCCTGGGTTTCTCTCTCCGCCTGCTTTCTTCTTTATTGAATGCAGAGTGCTGAGGGCAGGTGCTGAGGGGCAAAAGACCCAGGCTGGTTTTTCAACAAGAAAAACAACTTTTATTGAAGCTTCTGTGGGACTTACATATTCCCAACATCTTTGTAGGTTTTGTAGCAGGTTCCGGTGTTGTTTTTTTGTTCTCCTCCTCTGTCAATCTGATATTTATTTTTATTTTTATTTATTTATTTGATTTGCCAATTGTTTACAAGATAATAAGTATAAGTGTATACATAGTTGTGAATACATGAAATGGGTACATATAAGAAAAATAAAAGAATAAGAGAAACAATAGGACAGGGACGGTAGGCACGATGGTGCGCTTATGCACGCCCCCTCTTAGGAAAGGGGTGAGGTCAATAGTAGACAGTCTAAGGTTAAAGTTTTTGGGGTTTGGGGAAGAGACTACAGAGTCGGGTAGAGTATTCCAGACATTGACCACTCTATTGCTGAAGTCGTATTTCCTGCAATCAAGTTTGGTGCGGTTTACTTTGAGTTTGTATCTATTGTGTGCTCTTGTGTTGTTATGGTTGAAGCTGAAGTATTCATTGACAGGTAGGACATTGCAATGTATGATTTTATATACCATGCCTAAGTCAGACCGAAGACGGCGTAATTCAAGGTTTTCTAGTTTTAGAATTTCAAGTCTGGTGGCATAAGGAATTCTACAACGAGTAGAAGAGTGGAGAACTCTTCTTGTGAAATATTTCTGGACTTTCTCAATTGTGCTAATATCAGATACGTAATGAGGGTTCCAGACTGATGAACTGTATTCGAGTATTGGTCTAGCAAATGTTTTGTATGCTCTGGTTAGTAGTGTGATATTACCAGAGAAAAACTACGTAGGATTAGGTTAACAACTCTTAATGCCTTTTTGGCTATGTAATTGCAGTGGGCTCTAGCACTTAGATCATTAGAGGTGAGTATTCCAAGGTCCTTTACAGAGCTTGGGTCATCAACAAGATCTTGACTATTCAGCTTGTATTTTATTTTCTGATTTTTTTGCCAATATGTAAGACAGAGCATTTATTTGTTGAGATTTGAAGTTGCCATTTGTTTGACCATTCAGATACATAGTCAAGATCTTTTTGTAGGGTAGCAGTATTGTCTGTGGTATTGAACAGCTTTACATCATCAGCGAAGAGAACGCAATTGCTCTTAATATGATCACAGAGGTCGTTTATGTAGAGTATGAAGAGAGTTGGTCCTAGAACACTGCCCTGGGGGACACCACTATTGACAGGTACTGGATTTGATAGGACGCCCGATTTTGACCATTTGTTGTCTGTTTGACAGGAATGCTTCTATCCAGTTATTCAGTTGTCCAGAGATACCATAGGATTTTATTTTTAGGAGTAGTTTGTCGTGTACCACTGAATCAAAGGCTTTACAGAAGTCTATGTAGATTGCGTCTATTGCTTTGCCCTGGTCGAGTTGTGTCGTCCATATGTTTTTGCAGTGTAAGAGTTGCAGATTACAGGATAGTTTTTTCTGAAACCAAATTGTTTATTGGAGAGTAGGTTGTTTGTCTCTTAAGTGGAGGATGATGGATTGGTTAATAATTGATTCCATGACTTTACAGGTGACGCAGCATAAGGAGATTGGCCTGTAATTTTCAACTAGGCTTGGGTCTCCCTTTTTGAAGATGGGGATGACTGTGGCTTGTGACCATAGGTTAGGCAAGGAGCTGGTCCTGAAAGATTTTTCAAAGATTATGCTTAGAGGTTTGGCTATGGCAGTGGATAGCTTTCTTAAGAAGTAGGCACATATTCCATCCGGTCCAATAGATAGAGATGGTTTTAGATTGCGTAGTGATTTTTCGACATTGTCTTCTGTGAAATCGATATGTATTAGATCATTGTTGTTATCTGTGGTACGGCTAGGAAATACTGGGCATGATCCATTGCTGTTTACAAATACTGAGCCGAAGAATGTGTTAAAGATGTTGGCTTTAATGGTGTCGTCATTGCAGTCTTTACCATCAGGTCCTATCAAGGAGGGATGGACCTTGAGTCTTTTAGTTTGTTGTTTACAAAATTGTAAAAAGCTCGGGTGGAATTGGTGCTTAGAAGGTTTTCCTCTTGTTTAATGTGATAATTGGTGCATTCGGTCTTTATCTGGTGGCATAAATTTTTGTATCGGTTTTTGAAATTGGCAACGTGACCAGATTTGTTTTTCCGCCAGAGTGATCTCTTTTGGGATTGAAGTTTCCTTATTGATATGGGTAATCTGCTTTTTGTTTTGTTTTGGGAGTTGTTGTTGGAACATATAGTTTGATGACTCTTTTGACTTCAAGTAAAAATATGTTGTAATGGTCTTCAACGGTATTGCATCCAGTGAATAGAGATTGCCAATCAAGGGATGAGAGATCGTTGTCAATAAGATCATAGTTGCCTTTTTGAAGTTACAATAGGGGATTACATCATTGTGGTGATTTTTGTGTGGATGTATGTTGAGACAAAAGTCAATCATATTGTGGTCACTACTGGAAAAGGGTTCTTTAGTTTGTATTCCGTAAATTAGGTTCAAACTGTTGCAGAAGATGAGATCGAGGCAGTTGTTTAGTCTAGTGTTGTTGATTACTAGTTGTTCCAGTCCCAGATTTGTAATAGCATTGTAGAAGGTTGTGTGTATGATTTCAGTTGTACAATCATTTAGGGTCCAGTCAATATGAGGTAGATTGAAATCACCAAGAAGGATAAAAGGGTATGGGCAGGATGCAGCCCATGTTAGTAATGTATTTAGCTTGTTTACATGTTCGATGTCATAATCAGGTGCTCTGTAACATAGTAAGAATCGAATTGTGATATTTGAGGATAGTTCACAGATGATGGTTTCAGGAAGGGCAAGCTCCTGGGTAACTTGGATATTTTTAGATGTAAGGATTTTTATAGAATATAGCAACACCACCTCCTCGACGATTTTCACGATCTGATCTGTAAACATGATAGTCTCTTACTGTGGTAATGGAGTCGGGGAGAGATGCATTGAGCCATGTTTCACAGACAAATATAATGTCGAAGTTAGCCATATTTAGGAGGAAGAGAAATTCAGGTATTTTATTCACGAGGCTTCTTGCATTGAGTAGTTTGCATTTAAGGCTGGTAGTAGTTGGAATTGAGGTAGTTGGGGCCGTGCGTGCCTAGTCTTGGGTGATGGTGGATGGGTTGAGGTAGGGTTGTGGTTGAGGGTAAAAGCTGAGTATTGGGTTGCGTGGCTTACTTTTGATACAGTCAGCATGGTAGTCAATGTACAGGTCCTTCTCTCCATTGTCTAGACGGTTTTTGAGTTCGACGTTTTTTTCATTGTCTAGACGGTTTTTGAGTTGCACGTTGAAGAAATCCACTCCACTTTTAAATGTTGGCTTGAAATGGGTGTTGCCTCCAAAGAGACACCCTTCCCTTTTCATGTGTTGGAAGTTAAAACCCACCCCTCTCCTAGAAAAAAATGAAATGTTTTAGGATATATATTTTAAAAGGCAGAATATTTCCCCTAAAAGAGAAGTAGAACCTCAGAGAGGCAGAAACTCAGCTGCCAGGAAAAGGGAGTGAGGGAAAATAAGGCATTCCTTAAATGCCTAGATAATCACCCCAGCAGCCCAAAGTTGTCGGAGCATAAGAAGGTTATTGGAGAGCATAATGGAGGACTCTTGGAGATGGATGTGTCCCATTGGAGAAGTCACACCCAGGGGGTGGGGGAAAGGCCAGGGTCAAGGGGGAAATGTATGATGCGATTTAGTATCGGCTGCACCCAGCCACACCCCAACATGGCAACTGCTAGTAAACCAATTTACTTTTCTCTGAGATGTGGCTAAAAACTTTTGATTTGAATGAGGGTGGATTTGTTGGAGCCCTGACACACTTTTTACAACCTTCTGACAAGCAAAGTCAATGGGGAAGCCAAATTCATTTAACAACCATCTTACTAACTTAACAACTATAGTGATTCATTTAACAATCGTGGCAAAAAAAGGTTGTAAAATGGGGCAAAACTCACTTAACAACAGAAATTTGGGGCTCAGTTGTGGTTGTAAGTCAAGGACTACTTAATTAACTCTCATGCAACTTCAGGACGCCAAATAAATTGGCAATGGTGGCCTGCATCTTTGTTTGTTTGTTGATTAAATTTGTATGGCACCCATGTCTCCATCCATCACGCAACGTTCAACATAAGTAACAGAACAAAACAATTCCAGGATTAAAATATCAAACATTGAAAGCGGAAACATTACCATTTATATTAAAACGGATAAGCTAACCTTCAACTAGTGTAACTTCTTTACATTAAGTATAAAGGTTTCGCCCTAACCCATACATGATGTGGCTTTGTTAGTTTTGCGGTTGTATTATGGATCCTTTAGTACCAGAGGTCAAGGAAGATATTGCCAAGCTATCATGTTTAAACTGTTCTATGTACATTATAAATGCATATTTCTCTGGGCGTTTTCTCTTAAGGTAAGATACTCAGAAAAGAGGAAAGCAAATGTCATCTCATATTCAGTTTTTAAGCTTGCCTCACAGGGGGTGGGTCCAGTGGATTTTTATACTTTAATTGGATTGTATTAATATATACCAGGGACAGGCTGCAATGTCCCCTTTACGACCTGTGGACTTCAACTCCCAGCATTCCTGAGCCAGGCTGACTCAGGAATGCTGGGAGTTGAAGTCCACAGGTCGTAAAAGGGACATTGTAGCCCATCCTGGTATATACAATGCATCTATTTCCCTAATTCAAACTTGGCAAGTTTAAGACTTGTGGACTTCAACTCCCCGAATTCCTGAGCTAACATGACTGGAGAAGGGATTCTGGGAGTTGTAGTCCACAAGTCTTAAAAGCTTGAAGATTCCTGTCCTAGTTGGTTGTGATTGGTAATTTATTTGTTTATATCCTGCTTTTATTGTTTTCATCAATAACTCAGGCAGGTGAACATAGCAGATACTCCTTTCTCCTGCTTCCCCCCCCCCCCCAGAGAGAGAGGGGGGGGAATTGGCCCAAATGCACCCAGCTGGCTTTCATGCCTAAGGCAACCTGAAAGCTCTGATATAAACAATAAACATTACCAATAGCTGAGAAATAATTTATATAACCAGGAAGTAAAGCTATGATGAAGAAAGAATAGCAGAGACGCAGTCCTTAGCCCTCATTCCATGAGGTAATTACACTGGGATGAGTGTTTCAAGAACAGGGTGTGTTAAAAAAAAAAAAAAAACCACGACTCTCCTACAGCAAGAAATCCAATGAAGCAGATTTTAATAGGTCATTTACTTTGGTGATTATTTCTTGCTCAACGGCCATGCATTGTTTTTAGACAGAATCTTGATCTACCAGTTCCAGATTGTTGCTCTTACAATTCTGCATCTACCAGTAGGCACCTGGATGAGTTGCCACAGAAGAACAGCCATTTTTGGTCCTCGGTTATTGAACAATAGCAGTACACTCCAGGCCGTCCTCGACGTAGGGCCGCAGTTGAGCCCGGCGTTTCTTTTGCCTGAGAGAGACACTTGTTAAGTTTGCCCCATTTTACAATCTTTCCTGCCACGGTCATTAAGTGAATCGCTGCAGCTGTTAAGTTAGTGACACGGTTTTTAAGTGAATTTGGCTTCCCCATCGACTTGCTTGTCAGAAGATCGCAAAAGGAGATCGCATGACTCCAGGACACTGAAATCGTGATAAATACGTGCCAATTGCCGTCTGAATTTTAATCATGTGACCATGGGGATGCCGCAACAGTCGTTAAGTGTGAAAAAGATCCTTAAACCATTTTTTCAGTGCGACGTCAGTGTTCATATAGTTTTCCCATTCACCTACCTACGTGAACTTCAGTATAACTTCAGTCACTAAATGAACTGTTGTAAGTTGAGGACTACCCATATTGTCTTACATATATATGTGATATATATGTAGGACCTGTATTGTCCTAAGGTAGGTAGGTAGGTAGGTAGGTATATAGGTAGATAGATAGATAGATAGATAGATAGTAGGTAGATAGATAGACAGACAGAAAGACAGATACATACATACATACTTACATACATACATATACACACACACATATATGTGAGGATACACACACACACACACACACACACACACGTACTACATGTCAGGGTTCCAAGTAATACATCCATAGCAAACAGAACTCTGAGGCAGGTAGATTCCTCAAAGAACAGTTTTATTTATTTATCATATTGGCACAGACTGGTGAAAACCAACTCTTAAAGGTTCCCACGGTTTTCACCTAATTAAAAGTAAAAATTTCCCCCTTTTCCCAAACAAATGAATCACATGGTCCAATCAGATTGCTGTCCTGTTGCTTGGTAACTTCATTCCTCCTCCTCTTCAGCCACCTGGTTGGAATGTCCTTGGTTCCCAGGGGAAACAATTTTATTTTAGCTACAAAACCCCAGCTATCTCTATTTCCTAACCCTCATCACTGTTGTGGCAACACTGAAGCCTGAAACATGGCCACAGCCAGGCCATCTTCAAAGTTGACACTACCTGTAGGTGACTATATGTAAGCCACACTATGGTGGCTGGGTTCAGAAGCTACATTTACCTGTTGTGCGGTTTGTTTGAGTTGCGTTGTTAGGGTTCAGAAATTCTAGTTCAAGTCTTAGCATATTGCGTGAATGGCTGTAGCTTTTTGAATAAACATGGCACAGAATACATCCAATCCAGTGAGTTCTCGCTGTAAGCAAGATGATATCTATCGTCCTGGCCTTTTTCAGAGCAGCTCCCTGTAGCACAGCTGGTTGGTTTTTTTTTGCTCCTTAGCTACTTAAGATGTGCTTTACCTTATCATGCAGATCAACAGCATCTTTCACACTGGGAACTAAGCCAGAATTCAAGTTTCATTTCATAGCCAGTAACTGTCAGGCTAGATAAGCCAAGATGTAACTTCCAAAGCCTTAGAAGTTCAGGATGAGATGAAGGACTGAGGGGAGATGGTTGGTGGACTTCCACAATTCCCCATCAGCATGACTATGGACAGGTCCCCAGCTTACAGAAGCTTTAGTAGATCCATCCACCCCCTCAATCCTTGATGTTGATGCCGATATTCATTCAGTTGTGTTCAACTCTTGGCGATTCTATGGGCCAGGTCTTTCCCACATCTTGCACTACTTCTTTGAGTTGTTCAACATCTGCCCGGTGTCATGAGCTTTGATGGTGTCCAGCCATTGTGTTCTTTGATGGCCTGGTTTCCTTTTACTGCTAACTCTTCCAAAAGATAATTGCTTTTCTCCAGTGAATTCTTCCGCATCACATGGCCAAAATAGGTGAGACACAATTTTGTGGTTCCCCCTTCCCCACTTCCTAATTAGAATTAAGATCATAGCTTTTGAATTGTTGTTCTCCTAAAGAGATAATTAAGGGAGTGGGGCTCACTGCTTTCCCAACCTCTAGATGTGCTGGGAGTTATGGGATCTGAATTCCAACACTTCTGGAGAGGACAAACTTGGGGAAAGCCAAGGGCAATTTTCTGAGTTTTGCTTCCTGCAGAAACAATCACATGAAACATAATCTAGGGCAAATAATACACTTATTCTTATTTGCTTTGTTGCATTTCCTTGTTTTGCTTTCTCCTTTCTCTCCTGCTTGTAAGGCTACACCCTTCTGATCAAACATCCCGGTCAGTTTCCATAGATTCTTCATGACCCACCCACCCATCCATCCTCTGAAGAACAGGACATCAAGCCCCTTGGCCCAAAGGGGGAGATGGAAGTTGCTTAAGTTTTTGGGTAACTATTCCAAAGCTACTTTAGAACAACCTGTTTTTAAGAAATCATTAATTTGAGAAGCATTTGGAAGATGCATAATCATTCCAACATTAAGAGAAACAATTTGGGAAAAATGTTTGTTTGAAAATTGCAGAATACCACCCGAAACCTTCCTGCTAAGTATGATAGATTTAAACATGGAGAAAAAATATCAATATTTAATTTTGCACATCGTAACTGCGGCCAGAATAACCTACGCACAAAACTGGAAACTGTCTTTCATTCCTTCAGAGGATATGGTAATTAAAAAAATACATGAATGTGCTGAGATGGATAGCCTAACCAAATTGTTAAAAAATAAACAAGATAGTGACTACTATGAAATATGGAACATTTGGTATGATTGGTTAAAGAAAAGGTAAGATTTGATATTTGGATAAGTTATGGAAATGACAGAAGACGTGCATTTAATTATAAACTATATAGTGAAATTAAAACATTAAAAGAACGAAGGAGTTATTGTAACAAGGCAGATCATGTCAATGATAAAGAAAAAAAATTTAACCATTGCTCAATACACACTGTAAAAAGTATATATGTATATGTATATGGATCTTTGGTTATTCGGGTTTTCTCCCGCGTAAGATTGGCACAGAGCTGAAGACAGAAGCCTGAAGATGATGAATGAGACTTCATTGAAACGTTGCCTAGATACTTCCAATCTTACGCGGGAGAAAACCCGAATAACCAAAGATCCACATACAAATACCCGCGAGAACCTCAGAAAACATGTATATGTATATGTATATATATATGTTGATTTGTCTGTTTTAAATGTATGTCAAATAAATGTTTTTTTCTAGAATAAAAAAATTTTTAAAAAAAGAAAATTGCAGAATACTTCATGCCACCAGACTCGAAATTCTAGACCTAGAAAACCTAGAACTACGCCGCCTTTGGTCCGATCTAAGTATAGTATATAAAATCATACATTGCAATGTCCTACCTGTCAATGAATACTTCAGCTTCAACCATAACAATACAAGAGCACACAATAGATACAAACTCAAGGTTAACGGCACCAAACTTGATTGCAGGAAATACGACTTCAGCAACAGAGTGCTCAATGTCAGGAATACTCTACCTGATTCTGTGATTTCTTCCCCAAACCCCAAAAACTTTAACCTTAGACTGTCTACTATTGACCTCACCCCTTTCCTAAGAGGGGGCGTGCATAAGGGGGCGTGCATAAGCACACCAACGTGCCTACCGTCCCTGTCCTATTGTTTCTTTTATATATATATTTACTATTCTTATATGTATCCATGTATTCATAACTATGTTTTTACTTATACCTATTATCTTGTAAGCCATTGACAAAATAAATAAACAAACAAACAAGCAAATAAATAAATAAATAATAAATAAAAATAAATAAAATTCACTACTGATAATATAACTAATGGGAGAGCACAGTGAAAAACATCACAACACATACAAAAAAGGGGGCTAACAGATTAACAGAGTTGGAAGGGGCCTTTTAACGTCATCTAGTCCAACTCCCTGCCTGTTCTGACCCAAACCTTGTTCCAAGGAAACAAACATGAAACAGAGGTAACAGCAAAACCTTTTAATGATTCTTTATGAATTCTGTTCCTTCACAGTAAAAAGGCTGTTTCAAACTAATTGCCTTTGATAAGAATGAGCCTTGCCAAGGTTGTGCAAGGCTGCCAAGAACACTAAAGTTACTAAGAAATATTTCAAAAACAAAGAGTCTCCAAACACCAACCAAGATATTCTGAACATCCACAAAGCTTGAGTGCAAAAACTTCTTTGCTTCCTGCAAAGAACTCCGGTTTCTCAGCTGGCTTTTATCTCTGAAGGGAGGGGCCATTACCTTGCAGCCTTACTCCCCAGTCACCTATGCTGCTGCAACGGCTCTTTCCTTTGAGCTGCCCTGCATGCACACGCACTGGGCACAGGCTTCTCGGGGATCTTTTCATCACTGCTGCCAGCCTCCACAATCTCCGAAGGCAGCATTCCACTCCCTGATGGTCCTGGCCCCACCCCTGAATCACACGCAGGCCCTTCTTCTGAGTCCTCACTCTCCGAGACCTCAGCCGTCCACACCTGCTGCCAGCGAACCACAACACTGCCCAAGCAGGAGACCCTACACCATTTCTGACAAATAGCAGTCCAATCTCTTCTTGAAAGCCTCCAGTAATGAAGCTCCCACAACTCCCAAAAGCAAGCTATTATTCCACTGATGGATTGTTCTCACTGTCAGAAAATTTATCCTTACTTCCAGGTTGAATCTCTCCTTGATCAGTTTCCATCCATTATTCCTTGTCCTTGGAAAACAGGTTGACCCCTTCCTCTCTGTGGCAGCCTCTCAAATATTGGAAGACTGCTATCCTGTCTCCCCTGGTCCTTCTCTTCACTAGACCACCCATGCCCAGTTCCTGCAACTGTTCTTCATATGTTTTCTTCTCCAGTCCCCTAATCATCCTGGTTGCTCTTCTCTGTACTTTTTCTAGAGTCTCAACATCTTTTTTTATAGTGTGGTGACCAAAACTGGATGCAGTATTCTAGGTGTGGTCTGGGGTTGATTTGGTTGTGACTCCTATCTTGACATTTTCAACCCTCTTCCTACACCCATTTTTGTCCATTAAAGCTAATAAAATGTGTGAAGGCACCCAGTTTCCCAAGAGAGAGCGTAATATTTGAAACTAACTACAAATGGTCCTCAACTTACAATCGTTTGTTTAGTGACCATTCAAAGTTACTTAGATAAAGTGACCTATGACCGTTTTTCACAGTTATGACCATTGCAGCATCCCCGGGGTCATGTGATCAAAATTCCGATGATTGGCAACTGGCTCATACTTATGACTGTTTCTGTGTCCCAAAGTCAGGCAATCCCCTTTTGCTACCTCCTGATGAGCAAAGTCAGTGGGGAAGCCGGATTTATTTAAGAGCCACATTACTAACTTAACAACTTGCAGTGATTCACTTAACAACGGTGGCAAGAGAGATAGTCAAATGGGGGGGGGGGAAACTCACTTAACTGTGCTGCTTAACAACAGAAGTCTTGGACCCAATTGTGGCTGTAAATCAAGGACTTTCTGTAGTCTCCAGTTCATACAAGCAACTTCAGGATGACCATCAACGAATTAGAAGAGAAAAAAAAACAGCCCTTGATTTGAAGGGCACCCACGATGTCTGCATGATGCTTCTCCAGCATTAAGTTAACCACAGTTTACCTAACCCAGAGGTCGACAATCTTGAACACTCAAAGAGCCATTTGGATCTGTTTCCCACAGAAAACACCGGGCGTCACAAAACCCTTCCCATGCCTGGCTATTTCCTAAGTGGCCACAAAATTAGCATATGTATTTGAATTAAACATTCTGTTTTCTTCTGACACTTTTTTTTCCTTGGATTAATCATGTTTGGTAAAAAAAAACTCAATAAATCGCCTGCCGGCGGGTGTCACACAGGGGCAGGATCCGACTACCGGTTCGGTAATATATGTTTTGCTGCACACGTATGTGAAAGGTCGTCAGCTTGCTGTCTCGACAGCTGAAAAGCGCTGCGCGCGGGTGCACAGCATTTGAAAAAGTACCACTTTCCTGCTTTTTCAACTGCAGCTGTGCTGCGCAAAGCAGCTAAGGTTGAAAAAGCAGGAAATAAAGGTCAGGTAAGAACCCGGGCGGGCGTGTAGGCCAAAACAGCAGCAGACACGGAACCGGTTCTGTGTCTGCTGCTCTTCAGAGCTACCGGTTCTACAGAGCCGGATAGAACCGGTAGAATCCCACATTGGCGGTTGTGACACATATTTTGAGTGACAGGGAGCCATAGTAGAGTGATGAAAGAGCCCCATGCGGCTCCAGAGCTGTGGGTTGCTGACCCCTAACCTAAGCCAACTGAACCAATTTCCTGTTGGTGGTAAAACACACCAAGCTACCCTATCATTAGCAATGCAGGCAGGTTTCCAAAGAACACCTAGTAAAAAGAAAAGGGCTGGTTTGTCTTTCAATGTGTCATGCCAACGTTACTGGAATTTGGTGTGAATATAAAAAAATGATCAAAAAAGAGCAGCTAAAGGATTTCCCACAGGTAGATCTACAAAGCCTGGCAATGCCCTGATCGCTGCCTTTCCCCTGTGGGGAAATAGTAATAGCACTTAGACGTACGTACATACCGCTTCACAGTGCTTTACAACCCTCTCTAAGCGGGTTTACAGAGTCAGCAAATTGCCCCCAACAATCTGGTTCCTCATTTTACCCACCTCGGAAGGATGGAAGGCTGAGTCAACGCTGAGCCTGGTGAGGTTCGAACTGCCAAATTGCAGGCAGCCGGCAGTCAGCAGAAGTAGCCTGCGGTACGGCACTCTAACCACTGATTAAATAAACCTATAAATGATGCAAGTATGGGCATATATACATGCACATGTGCATCTAGGCAGATCTGTAAGAATTAACCCAGGGCAAATTTAAGGCGTGTTTATTCTGTTTTTCCTTGGGGGGAAATAGAAATGGCCACCGTTCTGCTTGGTGCTTAAATCCAGAGGTGCTTAAATCCTGCAATCTGAGACATGATTGATCCAGCCTGTGCCATTTCATCTTGTTATGTTTGGAGAATAAGGAGACCAGACATCTGACCAGTGACTTCAACTCTTTAATAATAACAGGAATCAGAATGGAACAGAGCAAAGCTATGGGCAGCAGTAACCCTTTTATAGGGTTAGCTGCTACCTTATTAACCAATGAGCTTGCAACAGGTTCAAACTACTAACCAATAAGAAGTATTCCCAAAGTGGCCAATCAGGGTCTAGTTCTGGCCCAATCCCAAGTTGTTGTACAAGGACCAATCAAGTCTGCAGGTTTTCAACCCCTGATTTGCATTTAGAATATCAACTTTTATTGATTCACAACACCCCTCCCCTTGGGTTCCGTTTGAGGGGAGCTGTAATAAAATCCTCAAGATAGGCAGGCCGCTTGGTCTGCCTGGATGATTCGGGCTCCACCGGGTTTTGTCTAATGTCCGGTTCGGTGGAGCATTTGGATGACCTTTATTAAATTCTATTTCGCTGCACGGCGATTCCGTGCTGCATTCGCTGTGGTTGTCTCTGCTACTCCGTGTTTCTTCGGGTTTAGCAGTTCAGTTTCCCCGTATTAAAGTTCCCTGGAAAAGTCAACTCCCTTCCCGCTTCACGCTCCGGTGTTTCGCTGGGCTGTAGGGCCTCCGTTGGCCCGCTACTAATTGTATCAAAGTCACCCTCCTCGATGCTTCCTCCCCTTGAGTTGGAGAAACCGGGGGCCATGACCGCTGGGTGGTAATCTCGACCCGGAGCTGGTCTATGTGGCGTTTCCACACCCTCCCATCGTCTGTAAGCAGGTGGTAAGATCTAGGCCCGGTGAGGTGGGTAACGGTTGCGGGTATCCATAGTGGGTCGCCGGAAAAGTTTTTGGCAAAGATTAAATCGCCTACCTTAAATTCCCGGCATTTGCTGCTGGAACCGAAAGGCTTTTCTGGTGCGAAAGCGGGGTGGAGCCGGTCAAGGTGCGATCGGAGTTTCCGCCCCATAAGAAGTTCAGCGGGCGTTTTGTTGGTCACGCTGTGAGGCGTGATGTGTTGCAACAAGAGAATTGATTGATTTTCTCGTCGATGTTGCCAAATTCCATTTTGTGAAGGGTCTTTTTACGAATTGTACCATGCGTTCTGCACGTCCATTCGCCGCAGGGTGCGCAGGCGAGGTTAACGCATGGCGGATGCCCCGATCGGCAAGATATTGCTCAAAGGGCAATGCAGTGAACTGAGGGCCGTTGTCCGAGACCAACACGTCCGGAAACCCGGTGTGGCAAATAGTCTGTTTAATTTATTAATAACTGAGTCTGTTGTAGTTGTGTGCATTCGATGAATCTCGAGCCAGTTAGAATAGGCGTCGACAGTAATCAGGAAAGTGTGCCCTTTGGTAGGCCCCGCAAAGTCAATATGAATACGGGACCACGGTCCCCTCGGCGTTTCCCATTCGGTTGGGCTTGCTTTAGGTGGGGCGTTGCTGACGTCCTGGCAACGTGGCAAGTAGCGACCCAGGCCTCGATTCCTTTGTCGATTCCCCGCCACCAAGCGTAGCTGCGTGCAGTGATTTCATCCGCCACGATACCGGATGTCCCTCATGCAATACCGCCAAAACAGTCTGTTGCAATTTGTCAGGGATTACGACTCGATCGCCCCACAAGATACAGCCTTTTGGGAAAACAGCTCGGTTTGGCGGGCTTTGAAAGGCGCCCATTCAGGTGCTATTTGGTCCGTCGGCCACCCCCGTTCAACCCAGCGGAGTATGTGTCGCAGAACTGGGTCGCGTTTGTTTCAAAAGCAATGTCTCTAGCCGTCAAGGGTGGTGCCTGTAGAGCTTCAATCTGGAGCGTTGAGATGGTTGGGGCTGGATCCACAACAGAGTCTGGAAGCGGTGTTCTGCTCAATGCATCAGCGTGGAGAATCGATTTCCCTGGGCGGTGTTGCAAGGTGTAGTTGTAGGCCAAGAATTCGGACCATCGGGTCATTCTGGGGGACAATATATACGGGGTTGGTTTATTACCCGCAATGATCCCCAGTAGCAGTTTATGATCAGTGATTATTGTAAAATGCACGCCATAAACATATTCATGAAATCTTTTAACTGCAGCAACAATAGCTAAAGCTTCTTTGTCCAGCTGACTATAATTTCGTTCAGCTTTAGCTAAGGTTTGTGAAAAAAACGCGATGGGGGCTTCCGCTCCGTTTGGTAACACGTGGGCCAGGATTGCCCCAACCCCAAAAAGCGACGCGTCACACGTGATAGTGAGCGGCAGAGTCTTGTACTGCATAAGTACTGAATCCGAAGTTAGCAATTTCTTTACTTGTTGGAAAGCATGTTGTTCCCGTTGCCCCCAAACCCACGTTGCTTTTTGTCTAATAGTCTATGCAATGGTTCAGCTACTGTTGCTTTGTGGGGTAAAAAACATTATAGAAATTGATAAGTCCAAGGAGGTCTGCCTTGTTCCTTGGAGTGGGTGCCTTTTTAATTGCTCGTAATTTGTCTTTGGTGGGATGAATTCCTTGGCTGTCCAGGAGATATCCCAAAAATTCTACTCTTTCGGTACATAACTGGCATTTATCCTTTTTTACTCTGAGGCCTGCATTCTGGAATCTTCGTAAAACCTCTCTGAGTCTTTTTCTAGAATGTCTCTGTTAGGGGCGGCAATGAGTACATCGTCGAAATATGGGACAACGCCTTTTATCCCCTGTAACAACCTTTCCATTAAACTCTGGAAGATTCCAGGGGCGACGCTTACCCGAATTGGAGCCAGTTGCATTTAAATGCGCCCCTATGTGTTACGATCGTTTGTGCCTCAGCTCTGGTTGGGTCTACCGGCAATTGTTGATACGCCTGGGCTAGATCTAGTTTGGCGAAAACTTTCCCGCCGCCCAGGGAATGGAGCAAATGTTGTACTACCGGTACTGGATAAGCACTTTGCTGTAGTGCGTGGTTTAATGTAGCCCGGTAGTCTCCATGAAATTCTTAAGGACCCATCAGGCTTGATAGGCGTCACTATTGGGGTTTCCCAACGGGCGTGGTCGGTGGGTTCCAGTACGCCCTGCGCTATTAGCTTATCGAGTTGTTCGTCGATTTTAGGCTTCAAGCGACGGCACCCACGCGGTTTAAGGCGAATGGGTGCTATCTCAGGGTTCAAGTTAAACGAGATTGGGGTCCCCTTATACTTGCCTAGTCCATTCGCGAAACGTCTTGGAATTCTTGCACGAGGTCTTCCTCCCAATCGACGCTTTCGGCCTTGTGGACTCCGGCTACAGTGATTCCGGCGGCCCGAACCATTGAAGGCCTAGAAGACTAGGCCTGTCTCGATCCACAACAGTCAGTGGTAGTGCGACGGTGCGGTCCTTGAATGAGACCTGGAATCTGCAGGGACCTGATAACGGGAATTCTGTTTCCCTGATAATCTTTGATTATAACCCTTTGAGGGTTAAGGTCTTGGCGGCGGATCGCGGGAATGAGCTGTTGGAGCGTTTTCCACGAAACCATCGAGAGGGAAGATCCGAGTCTACCTCCATCACGCAAGGTTTGTTTTCGATGGCGACCTTCACTCGGATTTTCCCGGCATCAAGGGATGTGGCGTGGCCTATGGTGATTGTTTGGTGGGTCTCTTCCCGCCCGGGTTTCTTCGCGCCTGGTGGAAGTGGTGGACGATTTGTTTCTGTAGGAGTGGTTCACTTTTTCTCAGTGTGTGCCGAAGAATCCTGAAGACTGGCTTTTGGCCTGTCGGGTTTTGGAATTCTGTTTGCTTCTGCAAACCTTTGCGATGTGACCTCGTCTCCCGCAATGGCGGCAGAGTGCGTCAAGGAATTTGCAGCCGGCTCGTGGGTGATTGGCTCCACAGCCGGCGCACGGTCGAAATGAGTGTTGTGTGGACTGGTCTCTCTCTGTTCAAGTCGGTTGACCTCTTCCTCATCGCTGTCGGACGGGGACTCTAGGTCTTCGTGGTGAGTTGATACCGGGTGTCTCTCTGAGCGAGGCGAGGTATCCGTGGCGAGTTTGCGTAGCGGTGCGTCGGTGCGGCGCATTCGGGCTGCCGACTTCTTGGTCGCCTCTGCTGCCGAGGCTTCCTTAAGGGCGTCGGTGAGGCTGATGTCTCCCTTAGCCATAATTTTACTCTGGATCGTGCCGTCTTCTAGGCCCAGAACCAGGCGATCCCGGAGAGCTTCTTCTAAATTTGCGAATCCGCAGAGGCCTCCCAGGTTTCGGAGGTCCGCGATGTAATCGGCAAGGCTTTCACCTTTCTGTTGGTCCCTCCGGTAATATTCGTGTCTTCTGATGAGGGTCGGCACCATAGGTGCGTAGTGAGCCCGTAGTAACGGCTTGAGGACGTCCCAGTCCATCTCTTTTACCTCTGCTGGCCTGGCAAGTGACTTTGCCATCTTAAACACGGTCGGCCCGCAGTGAGTTAGAAAGATAGCTCTTTTTTTCCCGCTGTTGCATTTTTTAGGTTGTTGGTCTCCAGAAACATCTGGAACCTATCCATGTATGACTCCCAGTCTTCGGTTTCTGGGTCGAATGGAGCGGGTGGTACGACACCGCTGGCCATGTTGCCGTTGATGGTGCGTGATCAACCACGTGCTCTGTAGGTTGCTCTGTAGGTTTAGTCAGCTCTTCGGTCTCCGAATCCCATCCTCGTCGCCAGTGTTATGTTTGGAGAACAAGGAGACCAGACATCTGACCAGTGACTTCAACTCTTTAATAATAACAGGAATCAGAATGGAACAGAGCAAAGCTATGGGCAGCAGTAACCCTTTTATAGGGTTAGCTGCTACCTTATTAACCAATGAGCTTGCAACAGGTTCAAACTACTAACCAATAAGAAGTATTCCCAAAGTGGCCAATCAGGGTCTAGTTCTGGCCCAATCCCAAGTTGTTGTACAAGGACCAATCAAGTCTGCAGGTTTTCAACCCCTGATTTGCATTTAGAATATCAACTTTTATTGATTCACAACACATCTCATGCCTCTTGCCCTCAGGAAATTAAAGAAAGTTCTCACCCACCCTCGTTCAGGAGAAAATGCTCCTTGAAAATCTCAGAATGGAAGGCTTGAACCTGTTTGTGTAAAACTCTGTCCCTGAGATTTGATTTCTCTCTATTTCACACCTTCTGAGGCATGTTCAGCAAGTAGCCCCAAGGCTATGAATCATATGATATCCAAAGTATAAAATATTAATTTGAGAGCTTCCAAAATAATGTCAGGGCCCAACCTAGGTGGCACAATCATGCAAAAGGCTCAGGACTAATATTTCTTTCTTTCTAAGATTGGGGAAAGGAAATTGAGTGGATTCATTTTTAAAATAATAATGTATAACCCAAAAGTAAATTAATTGTATTTTAAAGTCCTTCCTTCCTTCCTTCCTTCCTTCCTTCCTTCCTTCCTTCCTTACTTCCACTTCCACTTACTCCCTCACTCCCTGTTCCTTCCTTCTTTCCTCCCTGTTTCTTTCTCCCTTCCTCCTTCCATTCTTCCCTCCCTGTTCCTTTCTTCTTTCCTCCCTCCCTCATTGTTTCTCCCTCCTTCACTCACTCACTCACTCATTTCTTCTTCCTTTTTTTCCTCCCTCCCTCATTGTTCCTCCCTCCTTCACTCACTCACTCACTCACTCCTTGTCCCTTCCATCTTTCCTCCCTCCCTCATTGTTTCTCCCTCCTTCACTCACTCACTCACTCATTTCTTCTTCCTTCCTTTTTTCCTCCCTCCTCATTGTTCCTCCCTCCTTCACTCACTCACTCACTCACTCACTCACTCCTTGTCCCTTCCATCTTTCCTCCCTCCCTCATTGTTTCTCCCTCCTTCACTCACTCACTCACTCATTTCTTCTTCCTTCCTTTTTCCTCCCTCCCTCATTGTTCCTCCCTCCTTCACTCACTCACTCACTCACTCACTCCTTGTCCCTTCCATCTTTCCTCCCTCCCTCATTGTTTCTCCCTCCTTCACTCACTCACTCACTCACTCACTTCTTGTTCCTTCCTTTTTCATCCCTCCCTCATTGTTCCTTCCTTCCTTCCTTCCTTCCTTCCAGCTTCTTCCTCCCTGTTTCTTCCTCCCTTCCTCCTTCCGTTCCTCCCTCCCTCATTGTTCCTCCCTCCCTCCCTCCTTCCTTCCTTCCTTCCTCTTACTGCCTGATTCATCTTATTGGGGAATCCCATTCCTTTCAGAAGGGGCACCCAACAGTCACCGAGAAAGGAGCAAGACAGCTTAGGAATGTCTGCCAAGAAGATTTTTAAAAAGTTCCAGTTGGTGCACAGAATGGTGCGACAGAAACCATCCTCCTCCCTCCCGCTTTATCAATCATGTGCAATGGCCAATAAAAGGGAATGGGGCTTCGATCATACCATCATCCTGACTTCGACATCTACCCCTTCTCCCCCCCCCCCCCCATGACTGATATGACTGATCTAACGTGGCCTGTATAAAAAACCCCGTAGCCAATCTTGTTTTTCTGGGAAACAATTAATGTGAGATTAGACTTTGTTTTCTTCCCCACATGATTGCAGGTCTAATTTTAGAGCAACCAGGAAAGGTATCAAAGAATAAAACGAAGAAAAACATGCGGAAATCTTATTTAAGACACTGACAGAACATTATAAAAGTAAATTATTACACCAATTTGATTGCTGACATTTCTGGTATGGTGCTCCTCAGTACCTCAAGAACAGCTTCTCCTTCCTGATGACGCTCATTTTTTACAAGCTTGGAATGTTAGACTTCCTCATTTCTCATAGCCAAACTATTTTTTATAGCAAAAGACATTCCAAAAAGGGATTTTTCATCACTAATTCCTAGTACAATCGGAGCGTCAACAAGATCAGATCTTGGAGGTGTCTGCCAAACACCTGACAGATATTTTTCTAGGTCCTTCCATAACTTAAGTCAATTTACCTAAGGGACTCTATAACAGAAGAATTTACGGTATCTAAGATTAGTGAAGTGTTCAGAAATCTTAGTTACCTCAATGAGGAAGTATTGTTGTTGCGTATGAAACCTAGTAACCACACAGCCAGTTTTTGAAATCCTGAGGGAAGGAATTTTGAGTAGATCTCTCTTTTAGCAGAAGGAGCTATAACCCTAGATTAATTTTAGAAGGAATCAGAGAATCAACTACCAGTAATCCTCAATTTACAACAGTTCATTTAGTGAAGTTACAACGGCACTGAAAAAAGCAACAGGACCATTTTTCACACTAATGACCTTTGCAGCATCCTCATAATCACGTGATCAAAATTCAGGCGCTCGGCAATTGATTCATACTTACGGTGGTTGCCATGTCCCAGGGTCATGGGATCACCTTTTGCGACCTTCTGATAAGTGAAGCCAGGTTCACTTAACAACCACGTTACTAACTGATAACAACTGTGGCTAGACAGTTCGTAAAATGGGGCAAGACTTACTTCACAAATGTATCGCTTAGCAATGGAAATTTTTGGCTCAGTTGGGATTGTAAATCAGGGACTACTTGTAACTGAGATAAAAGATAAGCGTCTGATAGAAGTGCAAACAAAAGATCCCCAAAATATAGCAGTAGCACTTAGACTTATATACAGCTTCACAGTTGCCCCTTTCCAAGCGGTTTGCAGAGTCAGCCTACTGCCCCATATAATCTGGGTCCTCATTTTACATTCTACTATTACTATTAATCTTCTCATCACCCATCCCCTCCCACTTGTGACTGTAACTTTGTCACTTGTATCCTTTTTATTGACTGTTTCCTCGTATGATTTGATTGCTTATAACCCTATAACTATTATTAAGTGTTGTACCTGGCGAATGTATCTTTCTTTTATGTACACTGAGAGCATTTGCACCAAAGACAAATTCCTGTGTGTCCAATCACACTGGCCAATAAAGAATTTTAATTCTAATTCTATTGACCTCAGAAGGATGGAAGACTGTGTCCACCTTGAGCCACTCAGAATTGAACTCTTGGCAGTGAGCAGAGAGTTAGCCTGCAACACTGCATTTTAACCACTGTGCCACCATAGTTGTATATAAATAAAGTCGATATCAATGAAAGTTCAACTTTCACTCTACAATTAAAAATGTACATTCCATTTTCCAAGGCATTTATAAATACTACTAATACCCAAACCCATAAGTGATGATTTCATGTTTTCCTGTTTTGCACAGAAAGTCCAAAAGGGCCAACTGATATTAAATCCAAATGAAATTAAATTTCATGAATGAAGGTGAATATACATGTCCTGGGATAACATGAAAGGATCCAATCTGGGTTGGTCACCGGGATCAGAAGTTTTGCCTTCCAATCACACATTCAATTTTGCAGCAACTCAGATTGTTGGGGGAGCAGGCACAAAAACAGCCAGTGAAGGGATTGAAGCCTGGGAAACAGACTCCTTGTCAGTCAACCTGCTGATTTACCACCAGCCTATCAAGTAGCTAAAAGGCGAAGGCCGGGCAGCACAAACAAATGACAGGTAATGACTTAAAAGCCAGTCATCAACACACTCCAATCAACATCTAAAAAGCCACTTACAACAGGCACTATAAATACCACACACAAAACAGCACACACTGCAAGAAAGAAATTCCTTGAAGATAAGACTTCAACACGAATCTGAAAGTTTTGGAAGACAAAACCTCTGGTACTAGTGACCGACCCAGATCAGATCCTGGGAAATTAAATGTAGTCAACATCTATTCTCTAATCAGAGCCACAAGCCACAGAAGCCAAGCAACTCTATCAACTTTATCAACCATTCCTCCCTGTGGAATCCTACGAACATCAGGCATATCAAAATCCTGCTGCTGTTGTCACATATAAGAACAAAACACCATGCAATTTTTCCAAGACTTTTGTCCATTAGCCCAACAAAAATCTCTCTGGTTTGAATTGTATAATGACCTTTTGAATTAATATATGTATTTCAGTCCAATGATTTTTAGCTTGTTTACCAAATATGATAAATACTGAACTTATTTTTCATTTTCCTTATTAGCTTTTTTATTTTTTTACTTTTAAAGACTTTATCAAGTTATATATAGATATATAATATAGATTATATATATATTATATATATATATATATATAACAAAGCTGAATACCATACATGTAAGTACCCGTGAAAACTTAAGAAAATAAATATATAGATTTTTTTATTTTCCCACGTCATTATAGTTGTGCTTTTAAAGTTGTAGCAACCTTTCGGCAGAATTTCATCTGCCATCATCAGGCTTCTGTATTGTGTTCATCTGTGAGTCAGACTTTCACAGCCGTTTCTGTTTTAAAAATTCTGCCGAAACGTTGCTACAACTTTAAAAGCACAACAATAATGACGTGGGAAAATACCCAAACAAAGCTGAATACCATATATATAACCCGAATAACCAAAGATCCATGTGTGTGTGTGTGTGTGTGTGTGTGTGTGCCTGAAAAGTGAAGCAGGGCAAAAAAATTAAGAGGATGACTGCAACTGCACAGTTCAAGCTCTGCTCCTCTTTAACATACATGATGTGTATAAAATGGATGTAGCTTTGATCACATAATCACAGACATTTATTCACACACATTAATTATTTTTTTACCTCCCCCATGTACATCCAGTTTGATATGTCTGGCATAATATCCGATAATAAACTAAGATGCATGAAGCAATTTTAGTTTTTGGTCAGTGGGTTGGGTGAACCCAGATAATCGTGTTTGGGAACAAACCATGAATGATCCTCATTTGATAATCTAGAACAATGTTTATCAAACCTCAGCTACTTTCAGATGTGAGTTGAAGTCTACACGTCTTAAAGTTAGACTTTTAGACTTTACAACGACTTTATTGTCACTTTAAATGTTACTGAGGATGTGAAACATTAGGTGAACCCATCTCCATGATTAACATTGACACTGTGCCTCATAAGATAACCTTTATTGTCGTTTTTTTTAAAATTGTGAATGCACTGACACACATTGAAAATGAAACTCTGTTGCCTGCTCTCAAAAGGAAGTATATATCTTACCCACACACATTGGTAACACACGTATGGATTGACATTAAAAGGGGCCTTTCTTTCTGATATGTTTTCAGGAGAGTCAACCCATCAAACAGTTTAGCACTTAAGGTTTCATTCTGACTGGCAGAAAGGATCAAAAGGCAGGTTGAAGACTCTTTCATGCTGAGGGCACCAGATATTGAATTCAAAATCCTTTTGCAAACCAACATTATGTTCTGCTATGCAGAGCCACTTTGGTCTAGTGGTTAAGTTGCTGGTTTCGGAAGTCGAGAAACTGTGAGTTCAAAGTCCCATCTTAGGCATGGGAAATAACTGAATAGTTTTGGGGGGCGGAAATTCTCTCAGCCCATTTCATCTCACTGGGTGGTTTGTTGTGGGGAAAAGAAGAGGAGGAAGTAGTATTAGGTAAGTTTGTTAGTTGAGTCACGGCAAGTGGACCTCATTTTCTTTTTAGTTTGAAATGTTTTGCTGCTTGTCCCAGGATCTTCTTCCATCAAGCTGGTTAGGGGGATCAGTTGCCATTACTCAACTTCTAGACAATTCTACCTGGATGAGTGAGAATCTTCATCAACTAGTATTAGGTATGTTTGCCACATTTAATAATTTATATCTATATATCTATCTCTATCTATCTCTATCTCTCTACCTACCTATCTATATATCTGTGAAATACCACTCACGCACAATCACAAAATCTCCAGAACCATAAAGCCTACAAACTTGACATTTGGCACGAATGTTCTTCTTGGCTTCAATAAGAAAAGATTTTTCAAAATGACCATCAGAACATTAGTCTTTCCTATATTATTATTAACACGCTCTGATGCTAAAGAGTTCTACCCCCCCCCCCACCTGAAAAGAAATCTGTTCCAAATGCAAAACACAAGCACAGGAGAGGAGTTTCAGTTTTAGTTTCACATCAGCAACCAGCTTCAGTACAGAACAGTTGAGCTAAGCAACGCCCAGGCTCCTTGCTGTCTCCTTCTTGCTCACCCAGCAAATACTGTTTCAGTTTCCAAACAGCCCTCAACTCTCTCACACACTGACAGGACGCTAGCCAGATGAATACCGATGGATGCTGGTAGGCAGAGGCAGAATCCCCAGCCCTTTATTTTCCTCCCCAAAAGCTAAGACCTATTTTAATTAGCTGGATACCTGTATCCAGCTAGTAAAATAATAAAGGTGGAATAAAGATCAAATAAATAAACACGATAACATTTGCCTTCCCACTTCAAAATGCAGAGAGTCCATTTGATGTAGTGGTTAAGGCACAGGCTAGGAACCATAGGAGATTGTGACTTCTAGTCTTGCCTTGGGCTCAAAGCCAGTTGGGTGACCTTGGGCCGGTCCTTCTCTGTCAGCCCTAGGAAGCAGGCAAGGGCAAAGCACTTCCAAAACCTGGCCAAGGTATTTCCAGGAAGTTGTCAGGACTCTGACCAAAGGCACACAAGTCCATTTCCAAAATGTTGCCAAGCAACCTGCAGAGATCCATCCACTCAGGAAGTTGCCAGTGACACTGGCTCAAAGGCCCACACGCATATCACTTCCAAAATCTTGCAGGGAAAAAAAAAAATCTGCAGAGACAGTCCTGGAAGTTGCCAGCCAGGAGTCAACACTAGTCAAAGTCACACACATATACACCATCCCACATCCAAAATCTTGCCAGAAAATGGGCAGGGACTAATCTAGGCATTTGCCAAGAATCCACATTGATTTCTGTGGCATACACTTATCCACACCCATACCGATACACACCACTTCCAAAATTGTGCCCTTCCACACCCCCCACACATGTCTAAATGCAAGGACAGGTAGTCCTCGAGTTACAACCACAAAACTTCTGCTGTTAAGTGAGACATTTGTTAAGGGAGTTTTGTCCCATTTTACAACCTTTCTTGCCTCAGTTGTTAAATGAATCACTGCAGATGTTACCTTAGTAACCTGGCTGTTAAGTGAATCTGGCTTCCCCATTGACTTTGCTTGTGAGGTCATCGCAAAAGCAGATCCCATGAACTTGGGGCACAGCAACGGTCGTAAATATGAACCAGTTACCAAGCATCCGAATTTTGATCACGTGACCGTGGGGATGTTGCAATGGTCGTTAAGTGTGAAAAACGGTCATAAGTCACTTCTTTCAGCACCATTGTAACTCCTAACATAAATATTAGGAGCCTCTGTGGCGCAGTGGTTAGAGTGCAGTACTGCAAGCTACTTCTGCAGCCAGCTGCCTACAATTTGGCAGTTCAAATCCCACCAGGCTCAAGGTTGGCTCAGCCTTCCATCCTTCCGAGGTGGGTAAAATGAGGACCCAGATTGTTGGGGGGCAATAGGCTGACTCTGTAAAACACTCAGAGAGGGCTGTAAAGCAGTATATAAGTCTAAGTGCTATTGCTATTGAAGGTCGCTAAATGAACTTTTGTAAATCAAGGGCTACTTATACCAGGGGTCTGCAACCTGTGGCTCTGGAGCCACATGTGGCTCTTTTGAGCCTCTGTTGTGGCTCCTTCTCGGCTGATCCCACCACTGGCTGTCCCCTCCCCGTCTGGCCTGAGAAGGTAAGGGTGATGGCATGGGATGGAGACTTACTCCATATTCCAGAGCAGGAGGTGACTGGGTAGGTGGGAATATGTGACGTGGAGTTGGCTATGCCCACCCAGTCACACTGGTTGTTCAATTTTTGGCTCCTGGTGTTTTCCTTTCAGTGGGAAACTGGTCCCAATCAGAGGTGGTATTCATCCGGTTCTGACCAGCTCTGGAGAACCGGTAGAGGAAATTTTGAGTAGTTCGGAGAACCGGCAAATCCCACCTCTGACTGGCCCCATCTCCATCTCTTCTCTGCCTCCCTAGTCCCAGTTGATTGGCTGGGTCTTCTTTTGTTGCCCTGCATAGGAAAACGGAGCTGGAAAGCAGGTTAGTGGGTGAGGAGGGAATGGAGATTTTACAGTATCCTTCCCCTGCCACGCCCACCAAGCTATGCCCCACAGAACAGGTAGTAAAAAAAAAAATTGAATCCCACCACTGGTCCAAATGGTTCTTTGAGTGTTTAAGGTTGCAGACCCCTGGGTTATACTGTAGTAGATTAAGAAACTTCTTAAAATTAAAATTAGTAGGCTGTCTAAAACCTGGAGAACAACAGCCAGAACACACCTGCTTTAAGTGAAGTTAAAATACATGTAGCCTTTACAATTGTTCATTTAGTGGCCGTTCAAAGTTCCAATGACACTGAAAAAACTGATTTATGACCATTTTTCACAGGGACGACCTTTGCAGCATCCCCCATGGTCACGAGGTCAATATTCAGGCGCTCGGCAAACTGTTTCATACTTATGACCATCGCTGCATCCCCAGGGTCGCCGCGACCTTCTGAGAAGCGAAGTCAACGGAGAAGCCGGATTCCCCTTAACAATGGGGTTACTAACTTATCAACTGCGGTGATTCACTTCGCAACGTTGGTGAGAAAGGTCGTAAAACGGGGCAAAACTCGCTCAAGCAGCGTCTCACTCAGCCATAGAAACCTGGGGCTCATTTGTGGTTGTTAAATCGAGCGCCACCATGTAACAAAGATATCAGCTGAGACCGAGTTTGCATTTATAGTTTCTTCCTCTTTCCTGGATGAATTCCAAAGTTTCTTTTGCCAGCAGAGCCAGGAATGTGTCCACCCAAAAGCGTGAAGAGATCCACCAAAAGTTGTCAGCGATCAGCTCTCCATTTTCCCTCAACAGCTCCAACTTCAAACTTTCTTTCTTTTTCTTTCTTCCTTCCTTCCTTTCTTTCTTTTCTTCCTTCCTTTCTCTTTCTTTCCTTCCTTCTTTTCTCTTTCCTCTCTCTCTTCTTTCTCTCTTTTTCTCTTTCTTTCTCTTTCTCACTTTCTTTCTCGCTCTCTTTCTCACTCTTTTTCTTTCTCACTCTCTCTCTTTCTCTCTCATTCTCTTTCTCTTTCATTCTCTCTTTCTCGCTTTTTCACTCTTTTTCTCTTTCCCTCTTTCTCTCTCTCTTTCTCTCCTTCCTTTCTTTCTCTTTCTTCTCTCTCTCTTTCTTTCTCCCTTTTTCTATCTCTTTCTTTCTCTTTCTCTCTCACTTTCTTTCTCGCTCTCTCTCACTCTTTTTTCCTCACTCTCTTTCTTTTTCATTCTTTCTTTCTCGCTCTCTTTTTCACTCTCTTTTCTTTCCCCCTCTCTCTTTCTCTCCTTCCTTCCTTTCTTTCTCTTTCTTCTCTCTTTCTCTCTCTTTCTTTCTCTTTCTCACTTCTTTCTCGCTCTCTTTCTCACTCTTTTTTTCTCACTCTCTCTCTTTGTCTCTTTCATTCTCTTTCTCGCTCTCTTTTTCACTCTCTTTCTCCCCCTCTCTCTTTCTCTCCTTCCTTCCTTTCTTTCTCTTTCTTCTCTCTTTCTCTTTCTCTTTTTCTATCTCTCTTTCTCTTTCTCTCTCACTTTCTTTCTCGCTCTCTTTCTCACTCTTTTCCCCACTGTCTCTGTCTCTTTCATTCTCTCTTTCTCGCTCTCTTTTTCACTCTCTTTTTCTCCCCCCCCTCTCTCCTTCTATCTCTGTCCACCCCCCCGCCCCATATCTTTCCCACATCCTCCTAGTTCCAAAGCTCCCCTTTGCTCTCTCCCTTTGCTCGCCCTTCTCACACGCCGCACCACGGGTCTTAAAAAGTCTAGGAAAGAAAGGCAGCGGGGAGGGGGGGCGGAGGAGGTAAAAGGCGGGATCAGCGCCAACCACTAGACTTTCCAGCCTCAGCCCACTTTTTTTTTTATTTCCTTCCTTCCCCACCGGGACTCACCGTACTGGTCGGAAGCCTCTTTGCCTTCTCTTTTTTTGCCCGCCATGTCGAAGCCGGAGAAAGCGGCTTCCCCCGCTGCGACCCTGAGCAGCCCCGGGAGTGATGGGGAGGCGAACGAACGGAGAAGTCTCCGAACGGGGCGATTCTGAGCTGGAACCTGTTGCCTGGCAGTGCTCCGCCCACGCTGACGTCACCGCGGCCCCGCCTCCCGCCGAGCCACACACCTGCGGGGGGCGGCTATGCTCACCTGCCGCTGGCCTCGGCCACGCCCCCTGCCGCTCAGGCCGCTTTAACCCTTTCCGCGCCGGCGCCTCGGAGCTGCTCGACAGATGAACAGAGTTGGAAGGGACCTTGTAGGTCATCTAGTCCAACCTCTTCTCCTCCCCTTGCCTCTTCCCTCCCCACCCCACCCCTTAGATTTCAGGTCAGGACGAGCCAGCTTGACTTTTCGGGGCACCGAAAAAGGAAGCACTTTTAGCTATGCCATTTGGGATGGTCACCCTTTGAATGGTGTGGGAGTAGGAATGGATGGCCGGGAATGGTGTGGGGTGGTGTGGGGTGGGATTGCAGACTACAGAACCCAGGAGGACAACTCAGGTGACCCTGAGGACACAGATCAACCTCCAAGGGCTTCAACGCCCCTCTTACACGGTGTCTTCTATTTTACTCCTACGACAACCATCTGTGACAGAGTTGGCTGAGAACTAGAGCACCCAGGTTCCTAATGTTTTCCTTTAATTGAAGTGTGAGTAGAGCAGAGCAGAGCAGAATAGAATAACAGAGTCGGAAGGGACCTTGGAGGTCTTCTAGTCCAACCCCTTGCTTAGGCAGGACACCTGCTCAGACAAATGGTCTACCTCTAAAAGGATGCAAATAGCAATAGCACTTAGATTTATTTATTTATTTATTTATTTGATTTGCCAATTGTTTACAAGATAATAAGTATAAGTGTATACATAGTTGTGAATACATGAAATGGATACATATAAGAAAAATAAAAGAAGAATAAGAGAAACAATAGGACAGGGACGATAGGCACGTTGGTGCGCTTATGCACGCCCCCTACAGACCTCTTAGGAAAGGGGTGAGGTCAATAGTAGACAGTCTAAGGTTAAAGTTTTTGGTGTTTGGGGAAGAAACTACAGAGTCGGGTAGAGTATTCCAGACATTGACCACTCTATTGCTGAAGTCGTATTTCCTGCAATCAAGTTTGGTGCGGTTAACTTTGAGTTTGTATCTATTGTGTGCTCTTGTGTTGTTATGGTTGAAGCTGAAGTATTCATTGACAGGTAGGACATTGCAATGTATGATTTTATATACCATGCTTAAATCAGACCGAAGACGGCGTAATTCAAGGTTTTCTAGTTCTAGAATTTCAAGTCTGGTGGCATAAGGTATTCTACAACGAGTAGACGAGTGGAGAACTCTTCTTGTGAAATATTTCTGGACTTTCTCAATTGTGCTAATATCAGATACGTAATGTGGGTTCCAGACTGATGAACTGTATTCGAGTATTGGTCTAGCAAATGTTTTGTATGCTCTGGTTAGTAGTGTGATATTACCAGAGAAAAAGTTACGTAGGATTAGGTTAACAACTCTTAATGCCTTTTTGGCTATGTAGTTGCAGTGGGCTCTAGCACTTAGATCATTAGAGGTGAGTATTCCAAGGTCCTTTACAGAGCTTGGGTCATCAACAAGATCTTGACTATTCAGCTTGTATTTTATTTTCTGATTTTTTTTGCCACTATGTAAGACAGAGCATTTATTTGTTGAAATTTGAAGTTGCCATTTGTTTGACCATTCTGATACATAGTCAAGATCTTTTTGTAGGGTAGCAGTATTGTCTGTGGTATTGAACAGCTTTACATCATCAGCGAAAAGAACGCAATTGCTCTTAATATGATCACAGAGGTCATTTATGTAGAGTATGAAGAGAGTTGGTCCTAGAACACTGCCTTGGGGGACACCACTATTGACAGGTACAGAATTTGATAGGACGCTCCCAATTTTGACCATTTGTTGTCTGTTTGCCAGGAATGCTTCTATCCAGTTATTCAGTTGTCCAGAGATACCATAGGATTTTAGTTTTAGGAGTAGTTTGTTGTGTACCACTGAATCAAAGGCTTTACAGAAGTCTATGTAGATTGCGTCTATTGCTTTGCCCTGGTTGAGTTTTGTCGTCCATATGTTTTTGCAGTGTAAGAGTTGCAGATTACAGGATAGTTTTTTTCTGAAACCAAATTGTTTATTGGAGAGTAGGTTGTTTGTCTCTAAGTGGAGGATGATGGATTTGTTAATAATTGATTCCATGACTTTACAGGTGACGCAGCATAAGGAGATTGGTCTGTAATTTTCAACTAGGCTTGGGTCTCCCTTTTTGAAGATGGGGATGACTGTGGCTTGTGACCATAGGTTAGGCAAGGAGCTGGTCCTGAAAGATTTTTCAAAGATTATGCTTAGAGGTTTGGCTATGGCAGTGGATAGCTTTTTTAAGAAGTAGGCACATATTCCATCCGGTCCAATAGATAGAGAGGTTTTAGATTGCGTAGTGCTTTTTCAACATTGTCTTCTGTAAAATCGATATGTATTAGATCATTGTTGTTATCTGTGGTACGGCTAGGAAATACTGGGCATGATCCATTGCTGTTTACAAATACTGAGCCGAAGAATGTGTTAAAGATGTTGGCTTTAATGGTGTCGTCGTTGCAGTCTTTACCATCAGGTCCTATCAAGGGTGGGATAGACCTTGAGTCTTTTAGTTTGTTGTTTACAAAATTGTAAAAAGCACGGGTGGAATTGGTGCTTAGAAGGTTTTCCTCTTGTTTAATGTGATAATTGATGCATTCGGTCTTTATCTGGTGGCATAAATTTTTGTATCGGCTTTTGAAATTGGCAACGTGACTTATATACCACTTTTAAGTGCTTTACAGTCCTCTCTAAGTGGTTTACAGAATAGAATAGAATAGAATAGAATGGAATGGAATGGAATGGAATGGACGGGAAGGGAAGGGAAGGGAAGGGAAGGGAAGGGAAGGGAAGGGAAGAGAAGAGAAGAGAAGAGAAGAGAAGAGAAGAGAAGAGAAGAGAATACTTTATTGGCCAAGTGTGATTGGACACACAAGGAATTTGTCTTCGTGTAAATACTCTCAGTATACATAAAAGAAGAGATACATTCATCAGGAGTCGAGAATCATAAGATACGACACTTAATGATAGTCATAAGGTACAATAAGCAAGAGTCAGCCTATTGCCCCCAACAGTCCGGGTCCTCATTTTACTCACCTTAGAAGGTGAGTCAAGCTTGAGCCTCGTGAGATTCGATCTGCCAAATTGCGGTAGGAGTAGCGTGCAGTACTGCACTCTAACCACTGCGCCACTGACATTCATTCACCAGCTAACTACAAGAATATAAATCTTTCCACTCCCCACTATCCTGTCAGAGCTGAAGAAGCTTCTTGGATGAGAAGCGAAACGTCTTCAAAAGAAAAAAAACAAGAAAGTCCAGTTGCCTCCTGAAAATAAAATCACCTTTGGAACAACCATGACCCGGATGACTAAGAATCTCTACAGACTTTTAACTTGGGTGTAAATGTTTATGGAGATTCTCAGTCATCCGGGTCATGGTTGTCTCAAATGTGATTTTTTTTTCAGGAGGCAACTGGACTTTCTTGTTTTTTCTTTGAAGATGTTTCGCTTCTTATCCAAGAAGCTTCTTCAGCTCTGTTGAAGCTGAAGAAGCTTCTCTGCATGAGAAGCGAAACGTCTTCAAACAAAAACCAAAAAGTCCAAGTTGCCTCTTGAAAATAAAATCACCTTTGGGACAACCTGTTGGATCAGTCCCCTGAAAAGATGGAGAGGCAGGCCCTTGGATGATGGGTTTACTGTTGCACCAGAGCTGGTGTTTTCAATTGCAATTTGGTTGACTGGAATAAATCGTCGATAGCCGGGCTAGGTTCCAAATATATAAATATAAGTAATGCCTCTGCCAGTGGAAATGGATCTTGTGATGGCAGTGTGTGGCCCTCCTGGGCTCTGTTTTCTTCCACAATGGCCTCCTGTAGCCCTCTGACAGTGAAAATGGAGCACACACACACACACACCCCGAGCTCTGTTTTCATGGGCAAAGGGCTGAGGAGGTCATTGCAGCTGAAAATGGACTCGATGAGTGACGTCGAGCTGGTCATGCCCCACGCCTCCCTGAGGTCAAACACAACCTTGATGCAGCCCTCAATAAAATCAAGTTTTGACACCTCAGCTTTAGGTGAATTTAGGTGAATTAGGTGCCTTAATTCAGAGCAGGGGTGAGAGTTCACTGCCCAGTTGATGGGTGGGCATGGCCATGGTTGGCGTGGCCTACCAGAACGTCCGAGAGGGCCATCTTTCACCTTCCTAAGGATCCAGAGGCTTCCCTCGGGCCTCTGGGAGGGTGAAACCAGGCCTTCCCCGGGCTCTGGAGACCCACCAGAAGCCAGAAACAGGCCTGTTTTGCGACTTCTGGTACTTCCGGGAGGGGTGTTTTTCGCCTTCCCAAGGATCCGGAGGCTTCTCTCGGGCCTCTGGGTGGTGAAAGCAGCCTCCCTCAAGCTCTGGAGGACCACCGGAAGCCAGAAACAGGCCTGTTTTGCGACTTCTGGTACTTCCGGGAGGGGTGTTTTTCGCCTTCCCAAGGATCCGGAGGCTTCCTCGGGCCTCTGGGTGGGTGAAAGCAGCCTCCCTCAAGCTCTGGAGGCCCACCGGAAGCCAGAAACAGGCCTGTTTTGCGACTTCTGGTACTTCCGGGAGGGGTGTTTTTCGCCTTCCCAAGGATCCGGAGGCTTCCTCGGGCCTCTGGGTGGGTGAAAGCAGCCTCCCTCAAGCTCTGGAGGCCCACCGGAAGCCAGAAACAGGCCTGTTTTGCGACTTCTGGTACTTCCGGGAGGGGTGTTTTTCGCCTTCCCAAGGATCCGGAGGCTTCCCTCGGGCCTCTGGGTGGGTGAAAGCAGCCTCCCTCAAGCTCTGGAGGCCCACCGGAAGCCAGAAACAGGCCTATTTCCGGACTTCCGGAAGGCCCATTTTTTTCCCCGCTCTCAGACCATCCGCACGGACCCTGCATTTACCTGCATGGAAAATTGGCAGTGTGGAGACTCCTGGGAGGGATGGGGTGGGCGGGGACAGCCAGTCAGTTCAAATATTGGTTCAGTGAACCAGATGCAAATTTAACATCCGGTTTGCCCGAACCGGTCTGAACCAGTAGAATCCCACCCGATTCAGAGGCATTGCCAGAAAGAAAACAGAATGAAATTTCCTCCTTAAATTTTTGCATAGAAGGAAGGAATTTGATGATTGGGCACTCTGTCAGTGAAGAACGTTGGTACACTTAGTAAAACCTTGCCCTTCCGGTCCACATAAAAATATACAGAGATCGGAGGATCTATCCCGGAGTTTTCAACCTGCTGTGAATCTCATCTTGTTCTGAAAAACAGTTGCAAGCATATCCGGGCTGTATATTAACCATATCCTCAATCTCACCCAAATCCTGTGATGTAACCTTGCTAGAAAATGTTGCAACTGGGATTTGTTGGAGGGGGGCGGGAACAATATTGTAAAGCAGGCATCGGAAACAAGCCCCAGACTGTTAGTAAGAAAACGACATACTCTTGCCTTATAGAGTTGGGCAACGTTAGGAATCGACATCTTTATTTATTTATTTATTTGATCTGTCAATCGCTTACAAGATACAGAATAAACATACTTTTGAATACATGAGATGGATACTTATAAGAAAAATAAAAAGAAACAATAGGACAGGGACGGTAGGCACGATTGGTGCGCCTAACCACGCCCCCTCATCTCAATTAATCTTAATCTTGAATTAATCTTAATTCATCTTAATCTTGAAGCTCAAGGAGTTTGGAGCTCAAAGTCTCAAAAAACGTTCTACTTAGTACATTAGCACAGGGGTCCCCAACCCCCAGTCCATGAACCGGCACCGGGCTGTGGCATGCCAGAAACTGGACCACGCAAAGAAGCAATCCCCTCCATCGGCGGGATGCAGGCAGCACATGAAACTGTGACCCGACTGATCTGCAGAAAAACCTCTCTCCAAGGAACTAGTCCCTGGTGCTCAAAAGGTTGGGGGCTGCTGCATTAGTATATGGATCGTCCTTGAGTTATGACCATTAGTTCAGCACCTGTTCAGTGATATACAGTGGCACTTAGCAATAGCACTTAGACTTATATACCGCTTCACAGTGCTTTATAGGCCCTCTCTAAGCAGTTTACAGAGTCAGCCTGTTGCCCCCAACTATCTGGGTCCTCATTTTACCGACCTCGGAAGGATAGAAGGCTGAGTCAACCTCGAGCCTGGTGAGATTTAAATTGCAGGCAGCCGGCAGGCAGCAGAAACAACCTGCAGTACTGCATTCTAACCACTGTGCCACCATGGCAGAATGATATAAAATTACAATTTTAATGATTGCAGTAGTGTTTATATTGTTGGTTGTACAGGTAGTCCTAGACTTACGATCACAAATTCACAACTGAACCCAAAATTTATAGTTAAGGGAGAATGTGTTAAGTGAGTTTTATCCCATTTTACGACCGTTCTTGCCACAGTTGTTAAGTGAATCACTGCAGTTGATAAGTTAGTAACCTGGTTGTTCCGTGAATCTGGCTTCCCCATTGACTTTGCTTGTCAGGAGGTCGCAAAAGGGGATCCCATGACCCTGGGACACTGCAATGGTCGTAAGTATGAGCCAGCTGCCAAACATCCCGTGGCCATCAAGATGCTGCAAAGGCCGTGGGTGTGAAAAATGGTCATAAGTAACTTTTTTCAGTGCTGTTGTAACTTTGAACGGTCACTAAATGAACTGTTGTATGTCAAGGACTTCCTGTGTTTACATTTCAATAGATTTCAAGATACTAAGAATTTTCTAATACCTTTAAAGTCACGTGCTTTACTTTTGTGCATTGAAGCAGCTCCAAAATATCTGTAATCAATCATTGGGGATTAAGAGAGCTGCTTTCCAACTGATCTAAAGTGGGGATTTGGTAGGTCAAACGTGTGTTCTGTAAGTGAACAGCCAGTTCTCTTTTCCTGATCCATTTCATCATCCCTGAAGAAGCCTTGTTTTCTTCTACTTCCACCCTCTGCTGGCAGTTCTCACTGTACAAGGAAATATACATCTACTCATTTCAAGGACACGCATCACTTCTCTATTCAGTATCGTAGTCACGTCTTCCAATTTCTCCATCCTGGTTCCAGATGCCTGTTGTGTTGCACTTCAACTCCCATCAGCCTCAGCTGCTAGCCCTATACCTTTTTATTTTCCACTTGCCTGCTTTCCTCCCCTTTTGTAGAGGAAAAATCTCTCCTCTCTTTTAAACGTACTTTAAAGGTAAAGGTTCCCCCTCGCACATATGTGCTAGTTGTTTCTGGCTCTAGGGCAGGGGTGGGCAAACTTTTTGGCTTGGGGGCCTCATTGACTTTTAAAATTTGACAGACGGGCCGGGTCAGCACAAGATACGATACATATAAAAAACTGAAAAATCTCCCATAAAATCAAGTCACTGCGCCTAATGCACCACCTGGTGTCGAAATGCCTGTCATTACAAGTCAAAATCAAATGAATGCAATCATTCAATCATTCACATCAAACCTTAATTCTGTACCAATCTTGGCGGGCGATTAAAAAGACCAACGGGCCGGATGTGGCCCGCGGGCGTAGTTTGCCCACCCCTGCTCTAGGGGGTGGTGCTCATCTCCGTTACAAAGCTGAAGAGCCAGCGCTGTCCGAAAATGTCTCCGTGGTCATGTGGCCGGCATGACTAAAAGCCAAAGGCACATGGAACGCTGTTACCTTCCCACCAAAGTGGTCCCTGTTTTTCTATTTGCATTTTTTACATGTTTTCGAACTGCTAGGTTGGCAGAAACTGGGACAAGTAACAGGAGCTCACTCCATTACGCAGCTCTAGGGATTCGAACACTGAGCCACCACATCCGTAGTTCTAAATAGTATGGGATGAGAAAGAACAGGCAATGATTTTCACTGGAAGATTGGAGTGGGACATAACATGACCAGCAATAATGGGACAATGACAACAATACTATTGTTTTCTTTAAAACAAGGAAATTAATGTGTATTTGTACACATTTGTACACATTTGGCGGTGCTAGGGATTCGAACCGCCAAATTGCCGACCTTTCTGATCGACAAGCTCAGCGTCTTAGCCGAGCCACCACACAAAATAAAAATATAGATGCTTTCAAAGTTCTGGCTGGCTCATTTTGATGCCACCTTCTACGTCAATCTCTTCCAGCAGTTCCCATACCCAAACTTCCTCCAGTTTAAACAGGTAGTTATAATCGACAAAGGCCCCCGTGGCTTGAGACCAGCTTCCTGGCAAGTTTAATGACTTTCTGAGCTGGCCATGCCTTTTGTGCTCTCTGTCCCCCTGGGAGTCAGTGAACCACAACTGCTGAATACGCGAGGTGCTGTTTTGTACGCTTCAAGGAACAAACACATAGAACAAAATGTAGAACCTTTCTTGCTGCCCAGGGGAAAAAAATGCCAAAGCTTTCCCCGCCGATCTCTGCCCTCTGAAATTAATCCAGAGAGCCTTGAAAGTTGGGCACTCAATGAGTATCTTATGATCTTTTGCACAGGTCTTAGGTTACAAAAGAGCAAGCTTTTTTTTTTTTTTTGGCAATGGGAGCCTTAACTTCCAAAACTTACTTCAAGCCAGATAAGGTAATCCTTGATTTACGACTGTTATTGAGCCTGTCCATTATGGTCATTAAGTCATGACGGTTGCAAAGTGGGTTACTATCAACTTGTAAAGCATTCCTATGCCTGTTTTAGAGTTGCCATAAATGGGAGGAGGGAATGAAGGAGCAGGCGGCAGTTTAAAACCAGAAGTACATTCCACACTTATCTCACAAAGTGTTATTGGTTAGCCAGCAGCAGGTGCGGATGGTGGAGGAGAGAGAGGACTCAGATGAGAGGCCAGGACCATCAAGGTTAGGGTTCAGATATTCTGGGGGCTGGTAGCAGTGATGAGGTTCCCGAGGAGCCTGTGCCAAGTGCGCACAGGAATGCTCATAGGAGAGAACAATTACAGCAGCATGGGCGACTCGGGAGTAAGGCTGCAAAGTAATGGTAAATTTTATCCTCAAGATGATAAAAGCCAGGTTTGAAAAAGCATTCTTTGCAGAAGGCAAAGACGCTCTGAAACTCAGCCTCATGGACATTATAGTATTTGAAAACTCTTGTAACCTATTTCTTATCTGTGGGTTTTTGGCAGCCTTGAAGAACAACTTGGCAAGGCTCTTTCTTGTCGGAGCTAATTTGTTGGAAGCAGCCTTTTATCTGTGAAGAGGATTAGTGAATGAAACCTTAAAAGGTGGGGGCTGCTGCCTTTATCTTGTGTTTGCTGTCTTGGAACCAGGTTGGGTCAGAACACAAAGAAACTATCCGGTCTTCTACCCCTGAAAATCCTTAATTGGAGAACGTGATCGATGACACTCAGCACATGCTTCATTGGAGAATCTGATTTATGATACATACGGGGGAGGGGGGAAACAGGGTCACGGGTGACTAAATACGTATGCCATACAGGCTAATGCTGGACATGTTGCTCCTAATAAATCTTCTGGATTCTTTTGAAGCTTGGCTTGAGGCTCATGATTTAATTAGGGCAATTGCCGGAATCCTGACAGTTCCCTCCGTTATGCAGATTCAAACTGCTGACCTTTCTGATTGACAAGCTCAGCATCTTAGCCAGAGTCACCACCATGTCCCCTTATAGGAACATTAGGGGATCGTATACCTGGTGCCAAGGGGTTTGGATTACCTCTGGGTCTTGTAGATTTGGAGACCTGGTTTATTTTTTGTCCGACAGTGAAATGAGATATAACTGGGCCAGTTCTTGGAAAGATATGGGAAATATAACCGAGCCAGTTCTTGGAAAGAACTGGAAAGATATAGGAAGAAGAATGCAGGTTGCAGGCACTTCCTTGACTGAGGAACGGAGAACAAAGCGATGAAATCATATTCAAGCTGCTGCCGTTGCTTTTCATCGTATCAAAATCCACCTGGTTGCCAACTTTTATTGGTTTTACGGTGCGGATAAAATTACATTATAAAACCCCCAAGTTATGAAACCCATACAAAAAGAGACGGAGATAAGGCTGGCCCTCAAAACCGAGTCAAACCTCTCTTGCCAGGGTCGAAGAGGGAGGGAGAAAAGAACTTTAAAAAAACAACAAAAAAGCCTCGAAGACAAAGAAAGCAGACAAGCTGCTGCTCCGACTCCGAAGTAAACCTTGATCCAAAATGAACTTGGCCCCCAAGGAGAAGGGCCACTACAGACATAGGTCCTGCCAGATCGCCATACACATTTTCACACACGAGCAAGAATGTACTAGGTCAGTGATGGCTAACCTATGACACGCGTGTCACTCGTGACACGCCGAGGCACTTTGACTGACATGCCTGTTGGTGTGGGGAAAACCTGCACATTTAGAGGCTGCCTGTGCTCTGCTCCAATCCCTGCTCCCTGCTTGTTGCGTGGAGGCGTGGTGTCACCGCTGCCGCAAGATCTTTGCAGCAGAGAACCAGTTTTAACCGCCATAAACTGAGGTTTGTCAGTTTCATTACCTCAGGAACAGGAGGAAAGGAGATCCATGAGGTTCACAGCCCTGTAAGGTGGCCTTCCGATCCCCACATCCTGCACCTGCAGCCCTGAGACCAGGGAGACGAGTTTCACAGCCCTGTGTGATCACCCCAGCCCAGTCCGTCATAAACCAAATTGTTGATATTTCTTGAAGTGACACACAACCCGAGGAAGGCTACACTTTTCCCCAATTTTCGACACACCAAGCTGAAAAGGTTAGCCATCACTGTACTAGGTGATGGCAAAAAAAGGCCTTTCAAATTGATGCTTGGTTTTTAAACTTCTATGCCTTCCCAGGATGAGTTGATGCACAAAACAAAACAAAAACCCACGTACAACCTGTCTGCAGTAGAATTTGGACAGCCTCCTTGCTTCTCTACTCAGAAAAATAAAATAAATTGAGCATTCCCAAACCCCCGAGAGGTTGCTTTTTTGGCCCAGAAAGCTGGAGAGCGCTCCCAATTTCTTGCTTTTGCTGTTTTGCCTCCAGGATAGGGGAAACAGGGGCACAAAATGGGACAACTCGCCTCAGCCAACTCGCCTTGGGACAACTCAACAATTTCATTTACTTATTTAATCATTTAAAAGTTATTTTAAGATTTGCCGTTCATGTTTTATTTTGTCCCTCCTTTGGCATTCCTTTCTTTAATGCAGAGGTCTTCAAACTTGGCAACTTTAAGGCTTGTGCACTTCAACTCCCATAGCTGGCTGGAGAATTCTGGGAGTTGAAGTCCAAAGTTGCCAAGTTTGGGGACCCCTGCTTTAATGACTCCATTTGACTATTTCTCAAAAAAGCTCTCGTCCTGCGGCGAGTTGGCCCCCAGTCAGTTGGCCACAGCAATTTGGCTGTGGCGAGATGGCCATGGTGAATTGGCCACATCGTCGTAGACCAAAGATGTCAAATTCAAGGCCTGCAGGCAGGCCCGATCCGGCCCCTGTGGGATGCTTTAAATCTGGCCTGTGGGGAACGGCCTAGAAATAACAAAGATCCAGCCCGCACCCCATTTTGGCTGGCAAGGTGCCGCAGGAATCATCCATCCGGTCTCCCCCTTGGCCTCCTCTCAGCCGGCCCACGGAGGAGAACTACAATGCTGATCAGGACCTCGAAGAAACCCAGTTTGACACCCCTGTCGCAGATCCAAGTGTCAAAAGATTTGGCTGGGTCACGTAAAGTTAGTGAGCTCAGGGAAGAGAGAGAGAGAGGGCAAAATGGCCACCGCCTCAGCCTTCACATCAAAATAAAATCAAATGAAGATGACACCCCACCCCCCCACCCCCGCCGGTTCTCTGGTCTCCCATGGATGTTTCTCCAGCAGACCACGAGAGTCAGACATTGTGGGCACATCAATTGTGAGGAAAGTCCTTCAGGAGCTCAGATCTCTCCTGGGCCAAGAGTTGTCTTTGTTGCAGAGGTTTCATTTCCTTTCACACCCAACCCGCCCCTTCCTCTCCAGACACGCTTCTTCCGTCTTCTTCTCTCCTTTCCACCAACGTGGCGTTTTCTTAAGGCAAATTCTTCTTGGGAGCTGAGCAGCTTCGGTGTTCCACAAATGACGAGACGAGAGGAAGTCCACACGGTGGGGGTGGAAGAAAGGGGAAGTCAGGGGTGGGGCCCGGGAGGAGAGGCGATTTCACATGCAGAAGTGGGCAGCGGGAACCAGGTTTAAACCTGAGAGGGAGGGAAGCTGCTGCTGTCCGGCAGCACGTCCTGGTGGGCCTCCAGGCGAGCCAGGCGGCTCTGTTCCAGCGCAATCGCTTCCGCCGAATGTTTGCATTTCTCCGAACCGCACTGGCAGGTGAAATATTTGCTTTTGATGTCCCAGAAACGGTCCCCGTAGTCAAATCTGCAGCACAGGTTACAAGGAAGAGGGGGAAAAAAAGAGAGAGCATAAAAGTGACTTAGTTCACCCTGAAAACTGGAACAATCTAGCTTTTCAAAACCCAGAAAAGCTTAGGGACAAAACCGTCTCCTGCTTGGGCAGGGTGTTGGATTAAATGACCGACAAGCTCCCTTCCAGCTCTAATCTAATCTAATCTAATCGGTCATGTCTCCTCCTCTCTTTTATGGATGGATGGACTCCTGTCAGCCTCCCCAGGCAGACCAGGCAAGAAATACAACCCGACGAGCTAATTCTACTTTATTGTAAGCCTATCTTAACAGAATCTTAAAAGTCTGAACATACAAAGCTCCCACTGTCTCTTTTTAAAGCCTGCTTAAATTAGGAAGCATTTTGCTAAATTTCTTTCTGTGCCTGTTATGCAGCTAGGGGCTCTCCTTATTCCCCAGATAATCCTTTTATCTGATCTGCCAGCTGTGGGACACGCGGGCCGCCATTTCGGGGGTGGTGGTGCATGACTCGCTCGGCACTGATAACGAGCCGGAGAGCCAGAAGGAACTAGCCAACAGCTGAGAGGCACTAATTCAGAGGCCGATGGCGTTTCCCTTATTTGGCTGTTGGGAGTTAATCACCAGGTGATTTTGGGGGAGGCTTTTGCGCGGGGTTAAAAGGTGGTGGGGAGCACTAGGTAGGCAGTCCTGACTAAATTTGCATTACATGATCGTGCTGCTTGCAAATAGAAGATTAAACACTTCAAAGCCAAGTCAAGCGTGCTTGTGATTATTGAAACGGAACCTGACAGGTAACCAGGACTCTTTAGCTACTTAGGATGGCAGAGGGTTCTCTAGGCAACATCCCTTCCTCCTCTTCCAAAGTCATCCCCTTATACCATTACAGCGGAACCTCGGGTTGCGAGTGCTTCTGTCCACGACCAAATTGGGTGACGACCAAAAATTTCAGAAAACGTTTGCATCTGGTCGCGAACACATCTTTGGGTGGCAACCAAACACAGCCGCAGCAATTTCCCCTTCCGCACCATTTTTTTTTTATTTTTTGCCTGCGCATTCTCCACCAGCCGTGCTTCCGGTCACGACCAAATTGGGTTACGACCAAAGTCCTGGAACAGATTACGGTCGTGACCCGAGATTCCATTGTATTTGTATGAGCCACGGTGACGCAGTGGTTAGAGTGCAGTAACTGCAGGCTACTTCTGCTGGCTGCCTTCAATTTGACAGTTCGAATCTCACCAGGCTCAAGGTTGACTCAGCCTTCCATCCTTCCAAGGTGGGTAAAATGAGGACACAGACTGTTGGGAGGCAATAGGTTTGACTCTGCAAACAGCTTAGAGAGGGCTGTAAAGCACTGTAAAGCGGTATATAAGTCTATTGCTGTATCTCTCCAGTCCACTTTTTCAAACACCCTCCCCCAGCAAAAGAAGGCAGAAGTTACAAAGGAAAGGAGCCTCCCAAGTTATATTTCCCTACCTAGGGGAGGGTCCGAGCCCACCTTCATGCTTGTTCAATTCCTGTAATGGTACGTGAGACTGACCTGTGGTGACAGAAGGAAGAGCCGCAGACCGGACACCAGTCAGATAAGAGGCAGCATAGCCTGCAGCAGGAATGTGGGTGTGGCAAACATCTCGTAAGAGACTCACCCTAGTTTCTTGGACAGGAAAAGCAACCGGAGAGAACCAGGGGTGGGATTCAAATTTTGTAACAACTGCTTCTATGGTTGTGGCTAGGTGGGCGTGGTCATGTAACTGGGTGGGCATGGCTTTTTTGGGCAGCCCCCCCCACCCCGATGGTTGTTTTTACTCCCAGAAGGCTCCCCTGGGGCTCAGGAAGAAAAAAAATGGAGCACAAGGATAGCATTTCTGAACAGTGGTGGGATTCAACATTTTTACTACTGGTTCTGTGGGTGTGGTATGGCTTGGTGGGCGCGGCGTGACAGGTGTGGCCAGGGAAGGTTACTGCGAAATCCTCATTCCCTCCCCACCCCACTAACCTGCTTTCCAGCTCCGTTCTCCTGTGCAGGGCAACCAAAGAAGACCCAGCCAATCAGCTGGGACTTGGGAGGCAGAGAAGAGATGGGGGTGGGGCTAGTCAGAGGTGGTATCTGCCGGTTCTCCGAACTACTCAAAGTTTCCGCTACTAGTTCTCCAAAACTGGTCAGATCCTGCTGAATACCACCTCTGATTCTGACTCTGCAACCGTTTCCTGGCTAATTCCACACAATGCTCTTTCATCCCAGATACACACTCAACACACAATTTCCCTTAAGACTGACCCAAGCTCTTCGCCAGTCTGAATGTCCCGGCTGCTGAAGAAAGCAATGCGTGGGAAGCGCAGATCCTGGTGCAACATGAACACTCGTACGGGGATGATATTAGGGTCACACAAGTGGTTGATGAATCGGCTGACATTGCCATAATAACGGGCATCGATGCAGTAAACCTCGCCATCCTGTAGGAGGAAAAAGCAAGCATGATCCAAACTTTTCTTTTTTGACATTTAACTTTTTAATTAGTTGATCCAAGTATAAAATATGAAGAAAAAAAAGCGTGAAAAAATAAGAAGAGAGGGAGGGAAAAAGAAGGGTATATAGTGTAACAGGAGAAAAAGGAAAAAGAAAAGGGCACAGACTTCCGACTCTCTTTAGCACAGTAGAAAATAACATTACAATCACAACTTTTTGCTTTTACACAACGGTATGAACAAGCAGTTTCTATAACAATAAGCCTGTCTAGTTTACAAAAACAGAATCAAAGTTTCATTTCCCCCCCTACTGTAAGCACAATATCCGGAAGCAATTTCAAAATAAATAAAATAGAGACAAAATTAAATATATTCTCTTCTTCGGATAAACTATCTCTTTGCTGTGGGGGATAATATATCATTCATTCTCATATTTTCAAATCTAGTCAAAAATATTTTACAAACTTTGGGATATTATCCAAACTCTTCTGAATGGTAGTAGAATCCTAGGGTTGGAAGGGAATTTAGAGGTCATCTAGTCCAATTAGATGACCTGATTGAACTAGAGGACCGATAAGATGAAACGAGAGGGATAAGGATTAGGATTAATAATTTAATTGAAACAGATATGAAAATAATATTCTAAGATAGGATTACTAATTAAGATATATAAGTGTACACGGAAGATATTCGAAATTAATATGCAGTATGGGGAAATATGTGGAACCTGAGAGGAGATATATATATATATATATATATATATATATATACATATATATATATATATATATATATATATATATCTTTGGTTATTCGGGTTTTCTCCCCCGCGTAAGATTGGAAGTATCTAGGCAACGTTTCGATGAAGTCTCATTCATCATCTTCAGGCTTGTGTCTTCAGCTCTGTGCTTCTCAGAGCATGTGTGGCTGAGATATTGGCTGTGTGTCTATCAGTCTCCTGTGTTGTAATGACCTGGGTAATGGGCTGTGCGATGAACATCGCATCACAGCCACCTGCTCAGGATATCACATCACAGAACTCAGGAGGTTACACCACAAAACCTCAGGATGTTATAACACAGCCAACGACCCAGGAGATTACAGCACAAGATCCAGGATGTCACAACAGTAGAACCCAGAAGGTCATCACACAGCCCATACCCAGGTCGTTACAACCCTAACCCTAAAGATGGAGCTGATGGGGAGAAGAAAGGAATTGTTATTTCCCATAGCAAAGGTGTCTTTTAGAGTTGCCAACAGAAAGGGAGGGGGGAGCAGTGCAGCAGCTTGCAAACCGAACCTGCATTCCATAAATGTTTTCAAAGAGAAACTCTAGGTGACTGAAGTTTCTGCCACACAAAATTCTAACTGGAGAATATGATTGATGACTCCTGGCTATGGATGTGTCCCATTGGAGAATATGAATTACGATACACCCAGGGGGTGGGGGGGAAACCAGAACCAAGGGTGACAATGAATGATGTGTCTCAGAGTCGGCTACACTCAGGCAATGCCAGACCTTTTAACTTCCAATAAATCCTTTTTGAAGTTTTGGAAGTTTGGCTCGAGACTCATGATTTAAATGGGGTTAAGTGCTGGAATCCTGACAGCTAGCTGGGCTCAGAAGGTCGCAAAAGGGGATCGCATGACCCCGGGACACAGCAATCGTCATAAATACAAGTCGGCTGCCAAGTGTCTGAATTCTGAATGGTCATAAGTGAGAAAAATGCCACTATTTTCAGTGCTGTTGTAAACTTTGAACTGTTATAAGTTGAGGGCTACCCGTATGAAGATAGGTGTAAGACACAGTAATAAGGACAAATAGGCTGAAAAACAGCTTCTATCCCAGGGCAGTAACTCTGTTGAATTCTACCGTATAGAATAATATTCATGCAATATCAGAGGTTTTCAATTCAATTGCACAGAATGTGAAGGATGTGTGTTTGTGTTTTATTTTCATAGTCATAATGTATACTGAAGATGGTCTTTAATTTCGTTGTACAAGGTGCAATGACAATAAAGTAAACTAAACTAAACTGATCCCCAATTTTTAACTTTACCTTATTGTCTAGATCAAACAGGTATGAATCGTCTTCCCTTACGTCAGCTTCGGCATCGGAAATTAATTCTCCTACATACCTTTTCAGACAATGAAACGTAACAAGGGGAGAGAGGTTAGCAAGGATGACTTTCCCCCTTAAGTCAGCATGTTACCAAAAGCCCCCAACCCTGAAGGCATACAGCAATCCTCCCTTCTCCCCTCCCCCATATATAAAATGAAAATAGTTTCACTCACTCGCATATGAAGGTTCCCTGGGGGATGGTCTGAAGGGCACGGACCCCCCAACCCATTTTCGCCGTTCGGTACAGCTGCAGGCGAACCCTTCAATCAAGAATATACCAAAGGTGCAGTTGTGAAAATGTAAAGCTTGCTTCCTTAAATGTTATTTATAGAGCCATGTTTGTCAACCTTAGCAGGTTTCAAATAAGTGAACTTCAACTCCCAGAATTCTCCAGCCACCATAGTTGGCTGGGGAATTCTGGGAGTTGAAGTCCACTCCGCTGAAAGTTGCTAAGGTTGATAAAGACTGCATAGGGTATTAAAAATAAAGAGGGAATCCAATTTAAAAAACTTCTAAAAAAACAACCGCCCTCTGGGAGAGTAGGAAATATTTAAGCCAGATTTCCTTAACCTGTACCCTTCAGATGTGTTGCACTGCAATTCTTCCCAATTTCCAAATAGTAAAAGGGTAAAGGTTCCCCTTGCACATATGTGCTAGTTGTTTCCAGCTCATCTCCGTTACAAAGCTGAAGAGCCAGCGCTGTCCGAAGACGTCTCCGTGGTCATGTGGCCGGCATTGACTAAATGCCGAAGGTGCACGGAACGTTGCTACCTTCCCACCAAAGTGGTCCCTATTTTTCTACTGGCATTTTTACATGCTTTCGAACTGCTAGGTTGGCAGAAGCTGGGACAAGTAACAGGAGCTCACTCCATTACACAGCGCTAGGGATTCGAACACTGAGCCACCACATCCCTAGTTCTAAATAGTATGGGGTGAGAAAGAACAGGCTATGATTTTTACTGGAAGATTGGAGTGGGACATAACAAAGACCAGCAATAATGGGACAATGACAACAATACTGTTGTTTTCTTTAAAACAAGGAAATTAATGTGTATTTGTAATAATACTTTGGAATGATCTTCGGAGATGGGAAAAAGATGCTGCCTAGGCAATGATTCGAGAAGAGAGAGCATAGCCCACAGTTGCATAATGGGCAGAGAAGAAAAAAAAACTAAAAAAGGAACTTCCTTATCTTCTCAGGCTGTAAATTAGATGGCAGGAGACTTGTACTATCAGACCTGTTAACAGTGGCCTTAAAATAAACAGAATTAGCTCATGTGGTTATGTTTCCTGTCTGGTTTATCTGGGCAGGCTGTCCCTATTATCTCGTGTTGTTGTAATTTGTAGGGTGTGTCAAATTTTTCAACTTTCAACTTCCAAACATTAGGGGTGCTCAGCAAGGCATGTGACATGCCTTGGGGATTGTAAAAATATTTTGGTTTAACATAATTTAGCCATGCTTGGTAAGTAGCTACATAAATATAACTTTTTAACATTTTGTTTCACAAATGCAGTAAATTCCACAGGTGAGAATTCATTCCCACATGCTACTAATTTCCAAGTCTCCACCCCCCGCCCACCCTCAATTTTTGCAATTTTCTATTTTCAGAAGTGTTTTGGCGTTTTGTTCCAATAGTTGAGGGGTTCCTACCAAGATGAGGTCAAACTATTTTCCAAAACACCAAAAGGCAAGACGAGAAACAATGCATGGGAACCAAGCAAGGAGAGAAGGAAACTAGAGCTAAGGTGAATTTTCCTAACAGTGAGAGCAATTAACCAAAAGAACAGCTTGCCTTGGGAAGTGATGGGTGCTTCATCCCTGGAAGCTTTCAAGAAGAGACTGGACAATTATTTATCTGAAATGGTATAGGGACTCCTGCTCAAACAGTGGGTTGGACTAGAAGACCTCCAAGGTCCCTTCCAAGTCTATTATTCTATGTTCTAATCTATGCTTTCTTTCTAGTGAGGAAGGGAGAGAGACAAAGGACGTGTATGTGCATGTGTGTGTGTGTGTGTGTGTGTGTGTGTGTGTAAGAGAGAGAGAGACACAGAGAGACAGACAGACAGAGAGCACAACTATGGACAAGAAAGTCCCAGTTGGATCACAAAGAAAGGAAGCAGATAGTAATCGATTTATAAGAGGCTTAAAGGAAAAGATCAATAGAGGGAAGGAATTACATAAGGTTGGTTCACTGTCATTAATGTTTACATGCATGGAGAGATCCCATATGGCAGGGGTCCCCAACCGCCGGTCCGTGGACCGGTACCGGTCCGTGGAACAAGTCTTACCGGGCCGCTGGTTGCTGGGCGCCGCCATCTTTTTTTGGTAAAAAAGTGCTTCCGGTGAGCTTTTCCCAAAAAAGCTCACCGGAAGCGCTGGCGCCGCCATCTTTTTCGTCAAAAAAAGATGGCGGCGCCCAGTTGATGCCGGTACCGGGCCGCGGCGCCCAGCTGATGCCGGTACCGGGCCGCGGCGTCAAAAAGGTTGGGGATCACTGCCATATGGAACTTTCTTCCAATGTTTACTAAACTGACAAGGCTAACAAATGAATGTGTGTGTGTGTCTCTGTGTGTGTGTCAGAAAGAAAGAGAGAAAGGGGAAGGAAGGAAGGAAGGAAGGAAGGAAGGAAGGAAGGAAGGAAGGAAGGAAGGAAGGAAGGAAGGAAAGAAAGAAAGAAAGAAAGAAAGAAAGAAAGAAAGAAAGAAAGAAAGAAAGAAAGAAAGAAAGAAAGAAAGAAAGAAAAAGAGATTGGCCAGTCACCCAAATGGCTTTTGTGCCTAAGGCAGGACTAGAACTTGAGCCTTTATACTCCTACTCTAGCTGTTTAAGTGCTGGACCAAATTGGTCCTCTCCTGGATATTTTAGTCTCTGTTTCTTTAACCCAGAAACAATTTCTGCTCTTGCTTTTTCCAGTTTGGGAGACAAGTGAGAGTAATAAAGCAGTCAAAGATCTCACTTGATGCCGCCTTGCACCACCCGGTTTTTGCAGTTCCTCCAACAGGTGCAGGCCTGGTTACATTCAAAGATCAAAGGGGGTTCAATCTTGTTGAATTCTTGTAGCAAACGTCCATCCTGCAAAGAGGGAGAGAGGGAGGGAGATGCTGATGGTTCAATTGCCATGGTAACAGTTTCTCTTTCCTGACTTGAGGTTGTGGGGATGTATGCTGGCCTCATTTCCTCCCCCCGCCCTCCACAACTGCTGTCCAAATGAGGAGAAGAGTTGAGGGGAAAAGAGAAGTTGTCAACTTCATGTTTTCTTACATTGAAGTCCTAAAGGTGCCTTTTCAAAAGGCAACTGGACTTCGTTTCTCCTTGAAGATGTTTCGCTTCTCATCCAAGAAGCTTCTTCGGTTCTGACTGAAAGAAGCCCCTTTGGGACATATCCTATGACCTGAATGACTAAGAATCTCCACAGACGCTTAGATTAAAAGTTCCTCTCACTGGGCCGAGAATAATTTAGGCCTCAATTTTCTCACATAGTTAAGTCGAGGTACAGGAAGTGCTTGGTTTATGACCGTAATTGGGGCCATAATTTCTGTTGATGAGCAGGGTGGCTGTTAAACGAGACATGCCTGATTTGACCTTGACCGCCTTTTCTGCCACGGTTATTAAAATGAATCGCTGCAGTTCTTAAGTGAATCACATGGAGGTAAACCAGATATAGATTTAATTGAGATAAATACAGAAATGGAATTTACTATAACAATATTGATATTTAACAAAGCGATGAGTAAAGGAAAAATTGAATTATGAGAATTGCAATGGAAAGACTATTATCAGCTCCCAAAATGAAATGTATGTATGTATGTATGTATGTATGTATGTATGTATGTTATTCAGCTTTGTTCGGGTATTTTCCCACATCAATGTAGTTGTGCTTTTAAAGTTGTAGCAATGTTTCGGCAGAATCTCATCTGCCATCATCAGGCTTCTGTATTGTGTTCGTCTGTATACACATACACACACACACACACACACAACACACACATACCTATGTGATATGTGTAGTTAGGGGATTATTGTTATTAATGTAGAATGTGATAATTAAAAAATGACTATTATGGCAAACTTTTACAATGAATTAAAGGGAATAAAATGGGGAAATGCATAAGGTAAAGGGGTGACAAGCTCGAATTGACAATGAAAGGGGATAACTTTTGGTTAATTAGAATTAGGATGAAATTTATTGAACAATGAATGGAACAATAGTATGTGATAAACTTGCAAATGTGACAGATAAAAGGAAACATGCGTAATGAGTATAGAAATGAAACAAGAATTTAGATAGTATTGTAAAATAAGGCATGAGAATATTTAAAGAAAAATGAAATAAGCTATAATGTGAAGAATTTGGATAAAATGAGTGTAATGAATATAATAGTATATGAGAATATTTAAAGAAAAATGGAATAGGTAATAATATGATATGAAACTGAATATGAAAGCTGAATATGTAAACATGGTCATGTTTGTATTGAAGTGTAAAAACCTGGAGCCATATTGTTCACCCAGAGATGTTTTTTAAAATATAAAAATAAAAAATGTATTGCAAAAAAATATATCACATGGTGGTAAAACAAACATATTTCCCTCCACTCATTTTGCTCATCAGAAACTGGCTGTGATGTTCACACATGGCAAGAATATAATCCCAGAAACGCTACAACCGGCATAAATACATGCCAGTTGCCAAGTGTCTGAATTTTGAACCCGTGACTCTGGACATCCTTCTAAGAATCGCAAGTGTGATGGCTGGTTACTTTTTAGGGTGCCCTTGTAACTTCCCACTGTTGCTAAACGAATGAGTATAAGTTGAGGACTACCTGCATTGGTGGCTACCACTTCCAGAAAGGCAGACTGAACCTGGAAATTTGGAAATGTATAACCACAGTGCGTTTGGAAGGCACCAGATGTCAGGAAAGTCAAAGATATTGTACATGTTCTCCTTTTCAGGCACTGGCATTCATTGCTAAATCCACTGAGAAGATCTAGAGATCCTGTTAGGGATAACATTGTTTACCCTAACTGGTTTGGGTAAAAATAATAAATAAGTTATCATGGTTTGTTGGTTAAAGTGTGTGTAACTTTAACTACAAGAATGTAATTAAGGGTGTGGTTGTAAAAGCACCATAAAAGAAGCAAGTCAATTGCAGCTCGCTCTCTCTGGCTTAATGATCCCTAATTACTGGATGGATTGATGACTGCGTTTTTCCTTACTGGAACGGAGGAGAGAAAGGAGTGTTGATTTCTCAACGGAGAGAAGACATAAGAAGGACTGATTTATTGTAAGTGAACTGACATTGGCTATTCAACACGGATTTTGCAAATTGAGTATCCCCGGCTGGACTGACTGAAATGATACATGACTAATGGACCATTTATTTTGACTATGCTATAATTCCTAATGGAATAAACTATATTTTTTGATAGCACAAGCTTATCTGTTTTTTACTGCGTGTTAACTAAAATACAAACTTATCTCACACATTTACCTGTCTGCCTATCTGACTACGCTACACATTCTGTTTAGTTTGTTTTCCTTAACACTCGTTGGGGAATTCAGGCTTAACAGATCCCATTTCAACAAACAAAAGAATTACGAAGAGGTTTGTGCTACTAGGGAAGAAGCATAAGGATCTAGTCAGGCAATGGCCGGGATTAAAAAGAGACAGGACAGTCGTTTGTCTGAAATAGTACAGGGTCTCCTGCTTAGGCAGGGGGTTGGACTAGAAGACCTTGGCAGTCCCTTCCAACTCTCTTATTCTGTCCGTTATTTTCTCTCTCAGGCCAACCCACTTCACGGTGTTGTGAAGAAAATAAGAAGAGGAAAATATGTTGGATATGTTTGCTGCCATGAGTTAATTGTAAAACTAATAAAGGAGAGATACAAACAAAAAAACAAACAAATATATTCCACAATGCTCCTTCAGTAGATATGAAGCAGGATCCAGGTCTGTTCAGTTTCAAGGTAGCTTCCAACTCTGTTACAGGTAGTCCTCGACTTATAACCACAATTGGGGTTCAAGCCCTACTTTTAAACATGGATTCTCAAAATGATTTGGGGCCAGGGCTTCTCTTCAGCTCACTCTACCTTAAAGGACGAGGTTGGTGTCTGCTGCTTTAAATGCCTGATAAGAAATTTAAGTATTAAAAACCCAGGGAAACAGGTTAGCAAAGAAAAGATGGCGGCTGAGTAACATTTCTCACATGCCATCCAGGTAGATTTTTTTCCCCCACACGTCTCTCAATCGGAAGTTTCCAGTTTGCTTAAGCAGCTCTTCTGCCCCACACAAAGGTACCACCTCACCTTGTCGTACCAGCAGCGGATGCTGAGTTGTCCACAGAGACAGTTGCTGGAGGAACAGTCGTCCTGGCACGTGCAATGCTACCAACGTAAAAAGAAGGGAGGTGAAAACAGAGGTGACGTGGCAGGAGATGGTGCCGAACATCATCCAGCTTCTATGCCGGTGTTTTTTCAACTGTGGCAACCTGAAGACAGGGGAACTTCAACTCCCAGAATGATGTTGGCTGGGGAATTCTGGGAGTTGAAGCGCACCCAACTTAAAGTTGCCACGGTGCAACAAACACTGCTCTAGGCCAGGGTGGGCAAACTACGGCCCGCGGGCCACATCCGGCCCGTTGGTCTGTCCAATCCGGCCCGCCCCTGAAAAAAAATCGCTGGGCGTGGCGTATTGCCCTGCGCCGCGTGGCCTCCAAAGCTGCAAAACAGTGCGGAGCGCTCTCGGGTAGGAAAGAAAAGAAGAACTTTGCAAAGGCCTCGGCTGGGAGTTCGAAATCACCTTCGAGTGCGACCTCTCCGAAGGTGAGTCCCCGCCGATCCCCTTTTTTTTCCGGGGCTTCCAGGCTTAAACTTTGCAAAGGCAAAGTTTGCAGGCGGGAGCGTCTTCCAGCCGAGGAGTGGGAAGGGTTCCGCCTGGCGGGCGGGCGGGCTGCTTGGAGCCACCTAAAGCTAGGCCGCTGCTGGTGGAGACTTGCCCTGCCTTGGTGCCCCGCTTCCTGGCTCGGGCGGTCCTGCTCGGGCAGCACTTTAAAAGCCTGCTCCCAGCACCCGAGGAACTTCCCAGCAACTTGCGGCTTCCTTTTAACTCGCGGGCGCTCGCGCCTGGCCCCGAGCCGCACGGCAGAGGGAAACCTGAGAGCACCGCCGGGTCGCCTCCTCAAGCAGCCCGCGGAACCCTTCCCGCTCCTCGGCGGGAAGACGCTCCCGCCTGCAAAGTTTGCCTGTGCAAAGTTTAAGCCTGGAAGCCCCAGAAACCCGAGCAACTTCCCAGCAACTTTCGGCTTCCTTTTAACTCGCGGGCGCTCGCGCCTGGCCCCGAGCCGTGCGGCGGAGGGGAAGCCCGGCGGGTGGGCGGGCTGCTTGGAGGAGGCGACCGGCGGTGCTCCAGCAGCAGCAACAGGCAGTTCCGCCCGGGCTCCGCTCAGGTGTCCGGCTGGGGCTGTCAGGAGTTGCTACCGCCGGCGCAGCTCGCGCGCCCCAGTCCGCTTTGCCTTGGGAAGGAAAAGGCAAAACCAGGAGCAGCTGAGCCTGAGCCTCCGGTGCCGCTGCTGCCGTTGCAAAGCACCACCGCGGCTCTTCCTTTTTGCCTTTCCCTTCCCGAGGCAGCGGGACTGGAGCTGCGCGGCGCCGTGCCGGTGGTAGCAACTCCTGACTCAGGAGCCTCCGAGGGGAGGGGAAGGAGGAGAAGGGGGGAAGGGGTGGGCGATTCCCAAAAATCTTGTGCTGACCCGGCCCGTCTGTCAAATTTTAAAAGTCAATGCGGCCCCGAGCCAAAAGTTTTCCCACCCCTGCTCTAGGCTAAGGCAGCTAAGCAACCTCTCCATAGGCAGGCAACCTATACCGTATTTTTTGCTCCGTAAGATGCTCCGGAACATAAGACGAACATAGCTTTTGGGGAGGAAAACAAGAATATGAAAAATCTGCCTCTGCCTCCCAGCCCCACAGGGCTCTGCTCCGTTGCACCCACCCCAAGTCAGCTGAATGACAACTGGATCCTGGCCTCCCGTAGCCCCACCAATCAGCAGGCTGGCCAACCAGAAGGGGCGCTATTGCTGCCTCCTCTGTGTCTGCTGCCTCCGCCAGGGAACACGGGAGCCTTTGCCAGGGTTCCCTGGCTATCGCCGCTGTTATTCACCACCGCTGCCTATTGGTGGTTGGATCGGCCTCCCGGAATACTGCCGATCAGCTATTCCAGACAGTAGGGAACACCGCTGCCTATTGCTGGTGAACTGCGGGGCAATCCCTGCTGCCTGGAACAGCTGATCGGCGGCATTCCGGGAGGCTGATCCAACTGCCGATAGGTGGCGGTGGCGAACGGCGGTGAGGGTAGGCAGCAGCAGCGACAGGCGTCTTGCGTGGAGTCTGAAAACGGGACACGTGGAGGGCGAAAACGGCCAAAGGGTGGGGGCTGGCGGGGCTTTGGTAATATTTGCTCCATAAAAAACAGACAGACATTTCCACTGACTTTTGGGAGACAAAAAAGTGTGTCTTATGGAGCAAAAAAATATGGTAAATCATAGTTCTGTGCTACAGGCAAAGTCAGCCACTGAGAAAGCAAAGGTAGCAGAAATGGCAGCCCAGAAACTGTATCTAACAGGTAGCCTTGTACTAATATCAGATCTTCTCTGTGAAGGAGGTGGGCGGTAAAGAAGTTTGATACCTAAATAAATAAAAATAAATCTTCACTTTCACTCCTTTTCTTACACTTTTTAATTGTTAAGCCGATAGTCAGGAAGCTAACCAAATATTTCTTAAAGACTAGAGTCCATATTTCACAAGAGCTCAACACAGTCCTCTTGCAGGTTCTTTCTTACTAATACTATGCTTAACTCTTAAAAACCTTAATCAAAGCTCAGATTTGATCCTTAAATCACATTATTTGATTTGGAATGTTGGAAATGCCACATAAATACATTACAAATGTGGAGTCCTTGGTGCTTTTGGGGTTTGGCTTGTAGACCTTGACACGACTGCTAGTTGTCAAGCGTTCCAACCAAACTCTTGGTTTCACTGACAAAGCTCCAGGTCACCCATCTTAGCCGTAACAGTGTCTAAGTTCTCCTCAGGGTGCCTCAATTAGCACTTCCATCCCAACCCAGAGTCCTGACAACCTGGTTAGTGGCAAGGAAATCCTGCAAGGAATCCGCTGGAGGAACTCTTCTGGAGCATGAATGGTCGTCTCCGACAACCACACTTCCCACATCCCTCCTCCTTATATCCCAACCAGGGACGGGGCTTGTTAACACTTCCTTCTTTTCCTGGATAGCTGGCCCTCAGCCCCGAGTTGCTGTGCTCTCTGCACTTCTCTGCGCATGCGCATCTGGGACAGGGCCCAGCTGTTCCTCCCTCTCGCTCAGCTCAGGCCCTGAAAGCAGCTCTATCTCCGTCTGGGCGTGACTAGGTGGGAGCTGCTCTGCATCTGGCTCTGAGGCCTCCTGCTCCTCAGAGCCTTCCGTCGGCTCCGATGGTCATCCAGAAACCCCTCCACCTCCTCTGACTTGACTGCCATCTCCGCTGGCGGTTGACGAACCGCAACACGAACAGCCAAGAATCGGATCAGAGACCCTTTGCCTTGCAAAGAATCTACTCTCCCACCTTCCTGGGCTAAAATAACTCTCCCAGAGCCAAGCTATACTTCTTGCCTTTGACTTTCTTGCTTTCCCCTCTGCTGGCTGTGCCCAGGAGTCCCGCTGTTTCGGGAATGGATCCAAAAGGATACCTGTAAGTGGGTGATATTGCGATCGATGTTCATGGTGGAAGTCTCGCAGTTTTCCGAGATGTACTTGTAGTCATCTGGGCAGGGTTCATCATCCACAGAGTTGACACAGGGAATGGGCACGTTTTCGTAGCCCCGAGCCACATCCCTGGTTAAAGAAAGAGGGCAGAACCTATGACGGATAGCAACCGCACTTAGACTTATATACCACTTTACAGTGCTTTACAACCCTTCCTAAGTGGTTTACAGAGTCAGCCTATTGGCCCCAACCATCTGGATCCTCATTTTACCGACCTTGGAAGGATGGAACGGCTGAGTGAGCCGGTGAGATTTGAACTGCCGAACTGCAGGCAGCTGGCAGTCAGCAGAAGCAGCCTGCAGTACTGCACTTTTAACCACTGCACTCACCGCGGCTCTTATCGGATGCTACTTTTAAGCACACCGCCATGTTTTAACAGCTACCGCTTCCACTTCTATCTTGCTAAATGATATGTCATCCTGCTTAAAATGAGTATTTACTGTGGATGACTGCTGGGCAATCTTTGTAAGCCTCAGTTCATTTTATTATCATTTTATTTCTCACAGCCTATTCTCTTCGTTGTGCTTTATTCTCTTTATTATGCATTGTGTACCACAGGAAAAAAGAAACCGTAAGAATCCTAGGGTTCTAGGGTTGTGTGTGATCTGGTTCAACCCCCGTGCTGGGTAGGAATTTTCACACCACCCCAGGCAAAAGGCTGCCCAATCTTTTCTTGAAGACCTCCAATGATGGCACCCCCACAAGAGACAAGCACTTTTCCATTGCTTAATAGCTCTTTCACTAGGAAATTCCCCTAGTTCAAATTTCACTTACTCTGTACGCAACTGTTTGCCATTATCACAGGAATCAAATAGTAACTTTAAGACTAATCCTCACATGTATGACCTCACAGATGTGTAAAGAAAAGCTGCCCACTGTTTCACTTAACAGTGAAATTCACTTAACAGTGAAATCAGTTGATTTGCCGATCTCAATTGTGATTGCTAAATGAAATGAAGCTTCCACCTAGTTTTTTTGGCTTACTTTCAGATGCTATGCAGTATAAATCTAAACCCTCATTGCTATTAAATGTCGGGTATCTAGTTTCTCTCTGCCTCCTGATAAACTCCTCTGTTTGCTTAAATCAAGGGTCTTCAAACTTGGCAACTTTAAGACTTGTGGACTTCAACTCCCAGAGTTCCTCAGCCAGCTTTGCTGGGAGTTGAAGTCCACAAGTCTTAAAAGTTGCCAAGGTTGGAGACCCCGGATTAGAAGCAGAGGTTTTGCAACAGCTAATCTCCCGTCTTGCGATACAGGATCCAAAACAGAGACTTTATTGTCAGCTCTGCCTGTTGCTTACAGGACACAATTGTGGTAGCTCTCCCGGGCAGCTATATGCAGAGACACATCTTCCCACATCTTTTGTGAAGTGGTTTTCTTAAATACTTGCTCTATACCTACTGGAAGTGACGAAACGGGCCTATTATTCATCCTGCAAACCCTGCAGAGGCTTTTTTCAAGCCTCTGGGAGGCCGAAAAAGGCCTCAAACCAGCTGAAAAATCAGCTGTGAGGTGCAGTGCAGGTAAGGGGGCAGCGTGTGTGTGTGTGTGGGGGGGGGAAATTGCGCATGTATGCGCAGGGTGTGTGTATTGCCTTCTGGGTGCTGGCACGTGAGCGCAAGCGTGCCCACAATTTTTGGCACAGGAGCCCAAAAAGTTTAGCCACCACTGATGTAGGGGCTATAATAAAATGGAAAATACTGTATATACTGTATATTTGCAAATAATGTTAGAAATGAAATGTAGGAATAATTATACGGCATATAGAATAGTAACTTATACAATTAGAAACTATTTTATTATAAGTGAATACTGTTACCGGAATGCTGTAATGAGTGGAAATGTGGTTTTATGGTGAAATATGACTAATAAAAATTTACTTTGGGAAAAAAGCCATAAAATGGGGCAAAACTCACTTAACGAATTTCTCACTTAGGAACATAAATTCTGGGCTCCGTTGTGGTCATAAATCGAGGACTACCTGTACTGCATTCTTTTTTTTCTTTCTTTCTTTCTTTTTAAGTATAAGTTTTTTATTTATCCATGAACATTTTGAATACAGTGTATTGTCAGGGCATACCATTTGCAGAAAAGCGAAAAAAAGAGACAAACCAAAATATTAATGCACATACTGATAACAATAGTGGTGGTATAACAGAATAATTTTAACTAGTTTTCGCATTCTAAAACCACTGCGCCACCATCGCTCTATGAAACCGAAACTCAACCAAATGTGCTTGCTGTCAGCTCTGAGTTCAGCTGCCATAAGAATGTGAAAAATGCAATGCCAGTGGGGGCGAGGGAGTTGAACAGCCAAAGTTATTTAGTATGTCGCATTAAAAAATTCCACCTGCAGTTAATTGGTTCTCGTGATTTATGAAGTTTTTATGAATTTGGGAGACGGGCTGGAAATGAGTTTCAGTTTTGAAAATGCCGTCGATGTACCAGAGCTGTTCCTAATAAATCAATTGGAGATTAGAATTGTCTCGGAGTGATTGATTACCATGGACAATTTCTGGATGCCTAACACTTGTGTGCCTACGTTCCACCTGACCACCTTTACCTGCTGATGATGCGTTCCGTGCGCACCGAACGGTTAAGGATGCCTCGACGGATCTTGCGATTGAGTTGAAGGGCAAACCAAACATCCGAGTTCTCCAAGGTCAGGTCCACGGGCAAATCCCCCTCCTTGTTCCGGATTTCCGTGTCAGCTCCCCTTGACAGGAACAAGCTGTGGGAGGAAGGAGGACGTAGTAGATTAGAACAGGGGTCTCCAATCTTGGCAACTTTAAGACTTGTGGACTTCAATTCCCAGAGTTCCTCAGCCAGCTTTGCTGGGAGTTGAAGTCCACAAGTCTTAAAGTTGCCAAGGTTGGAGACCCCGGATTAGAAGCAGAGGCTTTGCAACAGCTAATCTCTCTCCCGTCTTGCGATACAGGATCCAAAACAGAAACTTATTGTCAGCTCTGCCTGTTGCTTACAGGACACAATCGTGGTAGCTCTCCCGGGCAGCTATATGCAGAGGCGTGTCTCCATGGAAATTGACCGCGTGGAGGTCACACTGGGCATTAAGCAAGACCTCGGCAATCTCCGCGCTTCCTGTGAAGGAGGCCCAGTGCAAGCAGATATTCTCTTCCTGGAGGGAAGGAGAGGAAGGCGTTAAAGAAAAACGACAGGCAACGGGACGGGTGTCCAAACTTCTGCATGTTCCCTCATAGAGGCCTGTAAAGATCTGCAGAAGGTCTCCTCTATCGCTCTCAGCAGTAGCCCCTAGGAGGGACCCCAAAAGGCAAGATGGCTTCCCTGACTAGCAGGCCCAAAGCCTGACTGTCCATCAATTTCGCATGCGCGTACAAAGAAACGAGACTTCAATGGCACTGCCATATCTACCATCCTTTTACTCCCCTTCCCCCTTAGCAGTGTTACTTTCCTAATTGCAAAGATTTCTTTTTAAGCAAGGGCCCAACAGCAACGGGGTGACCAAACCCAGAGGTCTCCAATAGCACTTAAACTTGTATACCGCTACACAGTGCTTTGTAGCCCTCTCTAAGCGGTTAACAGAGTCAGCATATTACCCCACCCAACAATCTGGGTCTCATTTTACTGACCTCGGAAGGATGGAAGCAGTGGTGGTGTTCTACCGGTTCGGCTCGGTTCTGGCGTACCGGTAGCGCCGAAGAGCAGTGGAGACCAAACCGTTTCTCTCCGATGCTCTAATGTTGGGCCCTCCATACTGTCCTTCATTCGCTGCTTTTGAAGCGCAGCTGCTTTGCGCGGCAAGGCAGATCGCCGCGCGGCAGCTGCTGAAGCGACAGGGAGAGTGCAGGATTGCAGGAGGTGAGTCGGAAAGCCTCTGCGCCTGCGCAAAGTGCATGTTTGGCACACGCACGCAAAGCCACGCCCACCGAACCGGTGGTAAACATTTTTTGAAACGCACCACTGGATGGAAGGCAACCTTGGTGTCAGCCAGCGGTGGGATTCAAAATAGTGTTGCCATCGGTTCGGTGGGCGTGGCTTGGTGGGCGTGTTTTGCAGAGGCATTTGCGCAGGCACAGAGGTGTTCTAACTCGCCTCCTGGAAGCCTGCACGATCCCAGTTGCTTCAGCAGCTGCCGCGCGGCACTATTCTGTGCCACGCAAAGCAGCTGCGCTTCAAATTCAATAGATAAATGTTGTGACTCAGAGGTTTGAACCTGCTCTGTCAGAAGACATAGGCTCGAGTGATGAGGAAGATCTGGCATTACGGTTTGAGCCTGCCTTGTTGAGTGACATAAATGGGAGTCAGGAGGAAGAGGAGGACTTGGCATTGGGGTTTGAACCTGCTTTGCTGGAAGTTTCGGAATCCTCATCCTCTCCAGGACCTTCCTCATTAGTTATGCCTCAGGTGTTGGCAGATAAGCAGGAGAAGGTGTCGGAGTCCTTGGATGAAGATCAAACCGAAGAATGTTGGTTTGATGCAAGGAACAGACGTAAGCAGAAACGTCAAGCACAAACTGGAAGGAGATGTCGAATCAGGGACTGAGGAAAGAGACTGACACGCCCCTCAGGGAATATAAGGAGGCGTGTTAGCTTTGAATCCCCGTTCGGGTCAAACTTGTTAATTTGCGTCTGCAGTTTGGACAAAGTAATTCTGTTTGCCGTTTGTCTCTGATTTATAGTTCTGCTCGTTATCAGAATTTGCAGACAGCTTCTGGGAAAACTGCCAACGACGAATTCAGCCAAAGGAAAGTTAACTCTGTTGTTCCTGATATTGTCTGTTCGTGTTTTTTCCTTTGGACATTTGGACTCTCACCTCGTGGCCACAGGTGAGACAGAACAGATAAAAGTGAGTATGGGAGACCAAGCGGGCGGGTGGGCCCAACAGCAGAAGCGGCGGAAAGAACGGGTTTGGTCTCCGCTGCTCGTCGCTCCTACCGGCTCGCCAGAACTGGGCTGAACCGATGGAATTACCACCACTGGTGTCGGCCTGCATCTTTGCTTGCTGCCAGCTGCCATGGAAATGGTGGGAGGGGGAGCAATGGGCACTTGAGAGGAGGAAGCATGCAGGAAGGTGCAAGTGGAAATTTTCCAGAAGCGATAAAGCTGCCAGCTTGGATTTTGTTTACCATCCTCACAAGGACAGCTGCCCTAGCTTCGGTATGCAGAAGGGAGGAACAGCGCACCTGAATCAGAGCCTTTCCCAAAACATCTTCTTGGCCGATGATTGAACTCTGGTTGCCTGGCTACAAGGGGGAGGGGCATATCTAAGACAGGGCTGTCAAACTCCCAGCCCACGGGCTGGATGCGTCACACACTGCCCACGCCCGGTTTAGCGAAGGGGGAAAAAGTCCTGATACGTCACGTGACGCTTCTGTGACGATGTGAGTTTGATACCTCTAGGGTTTGTTTCAATTTGGTACTTGGGGCGTTTTTTTGCTTCAGATCTTGTCTGACTTAGCTGTGTTCAGCTCCTTACTAGTAAAAGTACCTTTTCTCTACTTTTCATGGAGTCGAGGGTTTCCCTTTCCTAGGGATTGAACAGAGGCAGCACTGACACTTGGCAACTTTAAGACTTGTGGACCAACTGTGGCTGGCTGGAAATTCTGGGAGTTGAAGTCCACAAGTCTTAAACTTGTCAAGGTTGGAGATCCCTGGACAAACCAACCTTGTCCATTCTGTTTTGCAGATAAATCCAACCAGATATCCCACCCATCCCCCGGGCTACAGTTCGGGCTCCCGGGAACAAATCTCACTCGTCTCTGTTTTAACTCAACTTCGCAAAACCTGGTGCTTCCCCAGGAAACCCAAACTCACGTACGTTGTCAGTCAAGGTGACGTCAGCTCCTCGGGTGAGCAACATACGGATCACTTCAATGTGCTTATGCTCGGCAGCCCAGATAATGGGGGTCCAACCTCCATTATCCTAAACAAGGAATAGGAAAAACAAGTATTGTGTGAGAGTCCAGGGAGAGCTGGGTGAAGCTTGTAGCCACTGTCAGCAACCAAGGGAAACCAGCCTCCTCACTTACCTGGGCATTGACATCCACCTGTCCCGTGGAAAGGAGCAGGCTGACCATTTCCACATTTCCATTCTTGGCAGCATGATGAAGACAGGTAGATCCATCATCCTCCTTTTGGCAGTAACAAAAGGAGGATGAAACACCATTAATTTAAGTTGCATGTAGGCACTTCCACTCCCCGAAGTGACTCCCGCCCTACTTTTATCATTCTCATAACACAATGATGGAATCCCGAACTCTAGTCCCACAAGAAACAGCCTTACAAGCTTGGATTCATGCGTTACACTAATTTTTGTGTGATTTTTTTTTGGCTTTAGCTCAGGGTCTTTTATAAACCTAGTCAATATGGTTTGCACCCAATGGCTTGGTATTATGTGCAATCCAGCCCATTTCTGATAGGCTCAACAAACTATGGTTGAAGCAAACCAAGGTTTAACCCCATCACTGAGTTATTCTATTAAACCACCTGGAACAGTATTGTTAATCCAGGATGTTGGAAATGTGCGGTTGTTTTGGAAAAGTTAGTATTTTCTACCAAAGGATGTAGCAATATAGGTTACTATTGCAGAAATCAATCCTGTGATATCTTACAATAATATATTATGCTGTTTATTTCACCATTTCTCAATCTTTGGCAACTTTAGGATGTGTGGACTCCAATTCCCATGCTTGCCGGGGGAATTCTGCGAGTTGAAATTCACACATCTTAAAGTTGCCAAGATGAGGGAAATATTGTCGAAGTTTCAGTGGTGAACCAGTGGCTATTGATTAAAATATAAGATAGGTTTGGTTTTTTAAAATTTTCCTTTCTTAGTTTCTATGTTTGATTTTCTTAAGATTAAATACTGTTTTGTTACAAAAAAAGATGAAAAAAAAAAGCATTTTTGAGGTGAACGTCAAGTTTTTGAGGAGAAATTATTTCAATAGAGCGCAAGCCGGTTAAGGCACACACATTTGTTCCTCCACCAAACTATGATTTTTTTCAAACATAGCACACATTGCAAAGAAATGATACAATCAGCTACTTTGTATACATTATGTTGAAGACTCTCATTCTTTTAAAAGCAGCAAGACACATAGAAATGAAACCACAGTGTACCAAAACAACTGAACACATACAATTTCTTCTTGTCACATTAAGGACTTTTCCAGAAGAAAAAAATCTTGCACTGACCCCCATTAAGAAATAAAATACCCCCTCCCCCTCAATTCCCTTCTATACAGCCCTCCTTCCACCAAAAGATCATTTCTAAAATCATTTATCTCCTAACCTTTGTGTACACACAACCTCCCCTCTTGACCAAGTAACGTGCGAGCTCCACATGGTTGTTTGCAACCGCTTCCATTAAAGGGGTTCGACGCAACTTGTCCACCGTATTTATGTTGGCTCCAGCCTGCCGGAGGAAATATTTATGATTTATTATTAATTGATTTGTTGACTTGTTCAACTGGATACATAGGAAATCCTAGTTTAGTGACTGCCTTGGATAGTAACAGTTTGCAATTCTCGCGTTAAGGAAGAATAATTTTTCCACCAGTGCCTGTATTTAGGACAACAAAAATCTTCAGTGCGAAACTGATTAAGGTCTGGTCAGTTTCAGCAGCAGCTGAGAGACCGCCAGGAAGGTTCTAATGAACTAATTATAAGGTCCCAGAGCTGAGCTTGTTAATTAGCACATTTTAGGAAAGGGTTGGAAGCAGAGGTGGGATGTTACCGGTTCTGCCGAGCTGGTAGCGCCGAAGATCAGCTGAGTCAGAACCGTTTCTCTCAGGCGATCGGCTGCTGGGCCCGCCTGCTCAGGCTCCCATACTGACCTTTATTTCCTGCTTTTGAAGCGCAGCTGCTTTGCGCGGCACAGCAGATTGCCGCGCGTCAGCTGTTGGAAGACACAGGGAGCGTGCAGGATTGCAGGAGGTGAGTAGGAAAGCCTCTGTGCACATGCAAAGCGTGCGTTTGGTGCATGCGACGCATGCAAAGTGTGCTTGCGCGCCCACTGAACCAGTGGTAAACCACTTTGCAACCCACCGCCGGCTGGAAGGCATAGAAAAGTACCCCAGGAAGTGACCATTTGTTTAAGGGGCAAAAAAGCAGCAACCCCACCCCCCAAACAGAACAGGATACCATCCAAGTGAACTTTAATTTGAGTGAGACTGTAGGATCTTACAGCATCTTTGTCACTCTCTCTATCACTGGTTTGCTTAGTGACTGTGTCAGCAACCAGAACAATTGCAGTTGTTCAGCAAGGACTATTCTGTGCCAATTTGATTTGATGGTTTGATTGCTTATTGTACCCTATGACTATCATGAAGTGTCATACCTTATGATTCTTGACTCCTGACGAATGTATCTTTTCTTTTATGTACACTGAAAGTATTTACACCAAGACGAATTCCTTGTGTGTCCAATCCCATTTGGCCAATAAAGAATTCTATTCTATATTTAATATACTGAATATTCAACACCTCTGCTCTCTCGCTCTCAGCAAACCCAGAACTGTGTATTTCCCTCCTTTAACCTTTCCATCCCTTCCTCTTTCCAGAAGTTCATTTAGTGACTGTTCAAAGTTACAACGGCGCTGGAAAAAAAGTGACAGGTCCGTTTTTCACCCTTATGATCATTGCAGCATCCCCCAGGGTCATGTGATTAAAATTCAAACGCTTGGCAACCGACTCATACTTATGACGGGTTGTTGTGTCCCGGGGTCATGTGATCCCCTGTTGCGACCGCCTTGCAAGCAAAGTCAGTAAGGATGCCAGATTCACTTAACCACCGTGTGATTGTTAACAATGGCAGTGATTCACTTAACAACTGCGGCAAGGAAGGTCGTAAAATTTACTTAACAAATGTCTCACAAGCAACATCAATTTTGGGCTCCATTGTGGTCGTAAGTCGAGGACGCTGTAGAACTTCCACACAGAGGTTAAAATCAGGAGCAAGTGAGGAAGAGGTTCAGGTGGAGCTGTCTCACTTAACAACAGAAATCTGGGGCTCAATTGTGATCGTAAGTTGAAGACTACCTGCACATTCAAATCTACATGTGGGTTGCACGTAAATCTGAACTGCCCTTTCTCAAAACCGGCTGCAGAATTTCCAAACAGCAGCAAACCGGTGCAATGTATTTTATAGAGTAGAATACTATAACTGGAAAAGGAGTGAGATGATTCAAGGAGATAGTATATATTTCTTTTTACTGTCAAATTTGCCTGCAATGTTTAAACTGCTGAATGGGGGTTTACCTCCTTCAACTCAATAAGTTGGTGAAGGATATTTATTTACTTCTTGCTCAGGGGCTGGTGTTGCCAGCTCTAAAAGTCAAGCCCAGGACAAACCAAGGAAAAAAGGAAACCCAGTAGATCCCAGAGGCCCGGGTTTATTTACACACAGACAAACCTGAAGCAAAACATGGCAGATTTCCATGTAGCCCTTCTGTGCTGCAGCATGCAGTGGGAAACGCTTACTTTGTTGCTCAGTCTGGAAATTGGGGTCTAAGCTGTCTACTGAGGGGGAAAAAAAGAGAGAGAGAAGATAAGTGACAACTAAAAAGGAAAAGAGAATAAACAATTGTCCCAATTGGCTAGATTCATGAAAATAAAATGGTACATTTCAACCCCCTAAGGAAATACTGAAAGAAACACCTTTCTTTTACCAACTCTTGATGGCTGGCTGGGGAATTCTGGGAGTTGAAGTCTAGAGACATCTTAAATGTCTATGGAGATTCTCAATCATCCAGGTCATGGTTGTCCCAAAGATGCTTTTTTTCCAAGAGGCAACTGGAGTTTCTGGTTTTTTTCTTTGAAGACGTTTCGCTTCTCATCCAAGGAGCTTCTTCTTCATTGATTCATTCTTCAGAGCTGAAGAAGCATCTTGGATGCAAAGTGAAACGTCTTCAAAGAAAAACCCGAAAGTCCAGCTGCCTCTTGGAAAAGCACCTTTGGGACAGACAATCTTAAAGTTAGTAAATTTGAAAAACACTGAGGAAACCCAATAGAAAGCCCTTATTCAGGGGTGGGCTTCACATTTTTTAGCAAGGGGCTCTCTGCCCTAATGATTGGCTGGGTGGGCGTGGCTGGGTGGTCATGTGGCTGGGTGAGCATGGCTAGGTGGTCATGTGACTGGGTGGGTGTGGCCAACTCGATGTTGCTTCTTTGCCCTAACTACCTAAAAAAAGATATATACCAAAAAGTTGTTTATTATTTTGTGCATTTAATACTTAAATAAAAGTCTGGGTGAAACAAGGCTTAATAGCAGTGACTGAGAGAGGGATCTTGGAGTCTTAGTGTAGTTTCTGGTGAGTTAGGTGATTCTTCTTATTTGGGAATTAATCCCCTCGGAGGCTGGTGGCTATGTTATCTGATTTTCTCAATGGCTCTTACACACTTTTACGAGGTGTGAAATGTTCTTGGCTGAATGCCCAGAAGTTCAATTAAGCCTATTAAGAGCTTTCCCTTGCTGCTTGTCTTTCTGAGGTTACTGGGAGCTCTCCGAGCCCTGCACAGTCTTAGCTAGGAGAACCCCTAGCAGCTCACCCCTGCCCTTATTCCTATCCCCGGTCTCCCCATTCCCCATTCCAGCAGGGAAGTGGGCAAGGCAACTTACACAACATCAGGACCACTTTCTGCAGTTCCCCTTGCTTAACGGAGAGGTAGAGCTGACGCGGATGGAATCGCAGCTTCTTGCGCCTGGGAGCGATAGAGGAGAGACGAATCAAAGAGAAATAAGGCCAATGAAGCCTGGAGAGAAAGACAAACTGGAAGGCAAGAGACAGGGCAGAAGGGGAAAACCATGGCAACTCGGCACCCATTTAAGCGTTCTCACTTTGCTTTGTTGCCGAGGCCGGACCTCTGCTATCAAACAACGAATGTTTGCCGGAATAATGCTAATGATAATCCTGGTCTTAAAATCAAGGCAGAGAGGGTGAGAACAGTGGCTTGCTTACCTTTCGGATTCCTGTACCACCAGGGCTCGCTCTAGCTGCTCCCTTCCAGCCCCCACTGGCAATCCTTGTGCTGAAAGCACAGCTCCGTTAGGAAGAGTCAGCCGTGGTCCCGCGCTATCAATACCTGGGCCACCGAAGCCCGCCGTATCATTTGGCGGGTGTTCAACACCTGAGCCCCCACGCATCCGAGCACTGAGGGAAGAAGGCCAAACAGAGCCAGTAAGAAAGATTCCAAGCTAAGAAATCATAACGTCGTAAGTACAGGTGTCAACTCATATTTCTATGGTCTTTTTAGAGTTGCCAACAGAAAAGAAGAGGGGAGAAGTGGGCAGCTTGCATTCCATAAATGTTTTTAAAGATAGTTTCTAGGTGACTGAAGTTTCTGCCGCATAAAATTCTAACTGGAGAGCATGCTGGATGACTCTTGGCTATGGATGTGTCCCATTGGAGAATATGAATTATGATACACCCAGGGGGTGGGGGAAAAACCAGGGTCAAGGGTGACAATGAATGATGTGTCTCAGAGTCGGCTACACCCAGGCAGCGCTGGCATGTTTACTCCTAATAAATCTTCTTTAAGCTTTGGAAGTTTGGCTAGAGACTCATGATTTAAATGGGGGTAACTATTGGAGCCCTGACAAGAATGACCACAACTGCGTCACAAATTTCTGTTAAGCAAGACGGGTGAGTGAGTTTCATCTCATTTTACGATTTTTCTTTGCCACGGTTGTTAAGCTACCGTGGTTAAGTTAGTAACGTGGGTGTGAAGTGAATCCGGCTTCCCCATTGACTTTGCTTGTCAGAAGGTCACAAAAGGGGATCGCGTGACCTTGGGACACGGCAACCGTCGTAAATATGAGCCAATTGCCAAGAGTCCAAATTTTGATTGCGGGATTACGGGGAGGCTACAACAGTCGTTAAGTGTCAAAAAACGGTCCTGGCTCACTTTTTTCAATGCCGTTTTTACTTTTGAACAGTCACTAAATGAACTAAGTGAGTCGAGGGCCACCTGTATGTGGTGGAATTTACAGCTAGAGTGTGAAGTGGGAAGAGACTGGTGAGCTTGGAATCCCTGCAGTTGTGCAAGTGACCGAGATCTGATTCCCTCTAAGGCAGGGGTGTCAAACTCAAGGCCCGAAGGCCGGATTCAGGCTGTGGGGCTGCCCTGGAAACAGTGAAAGACTGGCCTACATGCCCCCCCACCCCCCGACCCTTTGCTGGCAGAGAGTTGCAGGAGGCCATCGCAGCTGGAAATGGAGCTTGGGAGCCAGTTTTCACCGGCAGAGCGCTTGGGCCACCACAGGCACCCCCGAGACAAGTGACGTCGAGTTGGCTCACCCTGGCCACGCCCACTCCAGTCCCCTCCCCACCCATGGTGGTCAAACACAACCCTAATGCGGCCCTCAATGTAATCGAGTGTCAGGATTCCAGCAGTTACTCCAATTAAATCATGAGCCTCAAGCCACACTCCCAAAGCTAAAAAGGATTTATTAGAAGTTAACATTCCGGCATTAGCCTGGGCGTTTGACACCCCTCCTCTAAAACACCTGAAGGCTGTTCCCAACAGAATGCAGTCAGCCTGGCAAAATTCTTCTAAACAGGCAAGCAACAATAAAGAGAAGCAACTCTGATCAGGTCACAGTGTCGTTCTGTTTCCTTGTGCCTGATAATTAACCTTCGTGTCCCCTTTGGTGTTGTGACAAGACACAGTTCATCAGTTTTGCGTCGTCGCAAGCTGTACAAATAACACAACGACATACAGAAGAATACAACCAGTGGTAACCAGTAGGAAAAAACATGGAACTTAAGTCTAGAAAATCAGGAAAATGTGAAAGAAAAAAACTCATGATGGTCCTGCCTTGATTTTCTTTGGTATAAGAGGAAGGAAAAGAGAAATGCTGGGAGGTTTCCAGATTCTGTGATTATAGCCGAAATCGATGTTCCTCAACCTCAACGAGTTTTTAAGAGGTATGGACTTCAATTCCCAGAATCCCAGCATGGCTGGCTGGAGAATTCTGGGAATTGAAGTCCACACCTCTTAAGCCTGCTAGACTGAGAAACACTGGCTTAGATCAATTAGGTAGAGTAGAGTAAAGTAGAGTAGAATAGAATAACTGATATGGAATAGAACACAAGAATGAGCATGAAATTGAATTTGTGTCTGTATGAAGAAGTGTAACCCGGGACCATGCTATTTTCAAAAAAAGATATTCTATTTGTATTATGTTTTTTGTGTGAAACCCCAAATAAAATTTTCACACACAAAAAAGAATAGAATAACAGAGTTGGAAGGGACCTTGGAGGTCTTCTAGTCCAACCCCCTATTCAGACAGGAGACCCTACACCACTTCAGACAAATGGTTATACAACATCTTCTTAAAAACTTCCAGTGTTGGAGCATTCACAACTTCTTGAGGTAAATTGTTCCACTGATTAATCGTTCTCATTGTTGGGAAATTTCACCTTAGTTCTAGGTTGCTTCTCTCCTTGGTTAGTTTCCATCCATTGATTGCTTCTTGTCCTGTCCTCAAGTGCTTTGGAGAAGAATTCTAGTATATCTTGGGGATCTGTTTCTTGATCTGGCCGACTTCAGAGGGCTAACAGGATGTCACTGGAAAGGAGTGAGGCTGAAAACCTTTGAAAGCTTTTGGGTGCATATTTGTGGAGAACGGTGGAATGGAGGAACTTTGGAGTTTACATCAACCCTCCTAAGCTTTGCTCAAATGTGGCCCTTTTGCCGCCTGCGAGTTCTAGCAGTGCCACTTTTCTTTTATGGGATTTAGGGACAGGAAAGGAGAAACTGCTTTCGCCACAGACAGTGCCCAAAGTTGGAAGATTTAAAAATATTTGGTCAATTCTGTGTCCTTTGGAGGAGTCCAGCAGAGATAGGCATCAATGGCCCCTTTATGACCTGTGGACTTCAACTCTCAGAATTTCTGAGCCAGCACGAACTCAACTCCCAGAATCCCTCAGGATGGCTGGCTCAGGAATTCTGGGAGTTGAAGTCCACAAGTCATAAAAGGGCCATAATTCCCCACCCGTTTTACAGCTTGAGAGTAATACTAGAGAAGACCTCTGGCATGAACTAAAAAGATTGCATTTATAAATAAAAAAATACATATCCTTTTAAATAGCCGGATACTCGTGCTTCACTACAAAACTATGCGGTCAGACTTAGTTTTTAGGGAGGAAAATAAGGAGAGAAAAATCCTGCCTCTGCCCACCAGCATCCATCGGCATTCATCTGGCTAGCTTCCTGTCAGTATGTGAGAGTTGAGGGCTGTTTGGAAACTGAAAGTTTTTGCTGTGTGAGCAAGGAGACAGCAAGGATCCTGGGCGTGGTTTAGCTCCACTGTTCTGTACTAAAGCTGCTTGGTACTGTGAAAACTGAAACTTCTCTCCTCTGCTTGTGTTTTGCATTTGGAACAGATTTCTTTTCAGGTGGGGAGGGGGAGTAGAACTCCTTAGCATCAGAGCGTGTTAATAATAATAATATAGGAAATACTAATGCTCTGATGGTCGTTTCGAAAAATCCTTTCTTAGTGAGCACCTAGAAGGCAAGAGGAACATACGTGCCAAATTTCGAGTTTGTAGGCTTTACAGTTCTGGAGATTTTGTGATGATGCGTGAGTGATATTTCGCTTTTATATGTATCGATTTTCTGAAAACCCAGGAATTGGGATCCCTGCCAGATGCAGCCTACTCTCACCTGGGTTGGGTGGTGTCAGCACGGCCAGTGGACTCGGAAGCGCTGTGGCTATGCGACGGTGGGATGGGGACAGGCGTGGAGGTGTCCGCCTTGGCTATGGTGATCTCCTGGGCCTCCGAAGCATCTTCTCCACAATGTGGACAGAAGATCATGCCGTTGAGTTGGGAAACGCAGGCCTTGTGGAAGCGGTGAGCCACACGGAAGTCCGGGTGGCACTCCAGAAAGGTGCCCTGAGAAGAAGGAAAACAGCCGTCAGGAATCTGATGGACTGGCCACACCTTGTGTATATTAGCGCTCAGCAAACAAATCCTAGGGTTCCTCCTCTGTCCAAGCTCGCCAAGACGGTTGGGGATTGTAATTTCCCAAACATTTGGAAGGTTAACTGGATAGCCAACATTGGAATTGACAGCCAAGCTTACTAGAAATGACAGAGTTGAATCTTCAGGAAGAGAAGATATGAAAACCCAACCTTTGCCATCAGCAAGCAGCCAAATTCTCCAGGAAGGCCAGGCCTAGATGTAACTGAAGCCGCCTGGTCCTCTCTGCTTTCCTGATTAATGTGGCCAGGCTTTCTTCTAGTTGACCTTGACTCAAAATGGCCACCAATGGATTCATTCAGGTAGAGACAGTCTTAGGACTGTGCTCTTCCTCTCAATATATCCCCAGAGGGTGGATGGTGACCCTCTCACCCCATTATCAGGTCCCCACACGCCTGCCGATTTCCGTTCCTCACCGCCGTGCAGAAGTAGCCACATCCAGGGCAGCAGTGATGCTTCACCATCCGGGCGCGATGGGTTTCACACAGGACCATGAGGGGAACCCGGCTGGAGGGACGCATCGTTTCTTGCTTCAAGATGCTGCTGCTGCAGCCATTTAGCTGTAAAGGCAGAAAGGAGAAGCTGTCGCCACCTTTTTGTGGGCCAGGTCCCACTGAGGTCATTTATTAGGGTAATTTGAAGGTGACTTCCAGAAGTGAAGGGAGATGAATGTCAACTAAAAAGTTACTCCTTTTTTTAGCTGCCAGAAAAAGGGAGTGCATTCCTTAAGTGTCTAGATAATCAACCTGGCAGCCCAAAGTTATCGGAGCGCAAGAAAATTACTGGAGAGCATGATTGATGACTCTTGGCGATGGATGTGTCCCATTGGAGAATATACATCCAGAGGGTGCGGGGAAAGACCAGGGTCAAGGGGGAAATTAACGATGTATTTTAATATCGGCTGCATCCAGCTAACACCAACATGGCCACTTCTAATAAATCAATTTTCTTTTCTCTGAGATGCGGCTAGAGACTTATGATTTGAATGGGGGTGGATTTGTTAAGAGTCCTGACAGTAATAACGTTTCAACCTTGGTGACTTTAAGATGTATGGACTTCAACTCCCAGAATTCCTCAGTCAACCATGCTTGGCTAGGGAATTCTGGGAGTTGAAGTTAAAACCCCTGAAGTTAAAACATATCTTAAAACCCCTCAGATTGAGAAACACTATTGGGGGCTAAGCTATTTTGTTTCAGATAGCAGAAAGCACTTAGCCGAGCAAAAGAAGACCCATTTCATTCAGATGTCAAGCTTGCCATCTTCAGCTGAAACTTAATGTCAAAGATCATCTTATAAAACTGGGCTGAGGGCTATTTGTATTGGACAGAATCCTTATTATCTGACAGGTTCTGACATTTTTGGTTTTCTGGAATGCTGACATGTATCATTATTTAGAAGCAACGGGGGGGCTGCAATGAATGATTTGACTTAAAAAATCTTCAGGGCAAAATGGCTTCAGCAAAGCCACCTGGAGCCTCTTCCTTCCCAATTCCCTAGCCATGCTTACCTCCCCATCAGCGCTCTCCGTTGCCATGCACTGATTTCCAGCCTGCTGGCTAAGCCGCTCAATGGTTGGGGCTTCCATGCGGCAAGAACACAACGGAAGTTCCTCAAAGCGTTCGGTTTCCAGCGAACTTGTCTCATTAGACACACCTGGGAAAGAGGAGAAGGAGATGATGTGTCTCCTCAAAAAGCGTACTTGTCAGCCATGCAGGTCCATGTTCTTTGCCCGTCCAGGTCGAGCTCTATCAATTGGGCATCCCAAAGTTTATTAGATGCTCTAAATCGGGGTCTCCTACTTTGGCCTACTTTACGAGTTGTGGACCTCAACTCTCAGAATTCCTCAGCCAGCCATGATCTGAGGAGCATGATGCCAGCTGGCTGAGGAATTCTGGGAGTTGAAGTCCACAAATCATGAAGTGGCTAAGGTTGGAAACCCCTGCTCTAAATTATGACGCTTGTGGCTTGAGTTTGAAGAGAAGATGGCAGCCTCTCCATGTACAAACCCTAATGCAACTATTCTTCAACACTGGCAATTGGAGAGGAAACTTCTACAGCAGATCTGTTCTGACCCAACCGAGTTCCCAGGGAGCAAACACAGACAAACTCAGTAACTTAAACTTTCACAACTTTAATCTGCAAACAACTTCTTCGTAGATAAAAGATGGCTTGAAGCCAATTAGTCCAACCAGAAAAGCCTTGACAGAATTCTTCAGATAAGCTGGAGTCTCCACACACAATGTTGAGTTCTTAGAGAGTTTTTGCCTTCCACAGAACAAAACCCTTTGAAACCAGGCTTATATTCCCTGGAGGGTGGGGGGGCATTAATTAGCATTCTTATTCCCAAATCGCCTGTGTTGCTCTTCTATGAATCATCCTGCGCTCACTCGCACTTAGCACAGGCTCCTTGGGAACCTCCTCCTCATTGCTGCCGGCTAACCACAACAAGGCCTGAGCGGCCCCCAGACCACATCTGGCCCTTTGGCTATCCCTGTCTGACCCAAATGGGTGACTATTTTTTTTCCAGTTTACATATGCGAGTGCATGCATGCATGCCTACACTCTTTCACATCTTATTGGTTCAGCCTTCCACAACTGTCCCAGTTTTTCACGTGGCCGCTTAAGACAAATTCATTGTTCTGCAGCATATGAAGGCACTACACTAGCAAGAGTATTTAGGCTTATATTCCACTTCATAATGTTTTACAGCACTTTCTGGGAGGTTTACAATATAAGCATTATTTGCATTATTGCCCTCAACAACCTGGATCCTTGTTTTACCCACCCCAGAAGGATAGAAGGCCGAGTCAATATGCTGCTTCACAGTGCTTTACAGCCCTCTCTAATGAAGTTTACAGAGTCAGCCTATTTCCCCCAACAATCTGGGCCCTCATTTTACCAAACTTGAAAGGATAGAAGGCTGAGTCAACCTTGAGCCGGGCAGGATCGAACTCCATGCTATGGACAAAGTTTGCCTGCAATACTGCACTCTGACCACTGCGCCACCTGAACTCTTCACCTACTGCTCTGGCTGCAACTTCCCATCGCACAACTCTGGGTCTTAAATCAACACCCTCCTTCTCAACAATGCTCCTTCCCCTGAGCTTGCAGGCTCTGCACAACTTATGGGTCCAAAAATGATGAGCCACAAATGATTCACAAACGATTTGCTGTTGAGGTTGCAATGGAGGAAGCCCACGTTGTTAAAAAAAAAAAAAGAGATTATTTAACGGAGGCGATGTTCAAAAGGTACCCCTTTCCTCTGCTCCGCATATAGTCAGATATGCCTTGATAGCTTTTCTTTTTATAGTCCCCATTTCTCACCTGCACAGTACAGTGAAAGCTGTGAACAATTCTCCCCTTTAAAAAAGGAAACTAAGATATCCACAAACCTTTCAAGAAGAGATTGGGCTCCTATCTGTAAGAAATGGTGTAGGGTCTCCTGCTTGGGCAGGGAGGGGGTTGGACTAGATGACCTACAAGGTCCCTTCCAACTCTGGTTATCTGTTAATATCTGTTCTACACTTGAGACTTTCAAGCTACGCCACCTCCCCCCAAGACAACGGGGCTTGAATTCTTGAACCCATTGCTCCAAAGGAAGAGGAGGGACGGATGTGGGCACACACCGGCATTGTTGGGGGACAGGGCCCCCTCATTGGGCAGCTCCAGGCAGCCAAGAGGCACCTCCGTGTACTCGCTCTGGGTGGCTGACGGGTCACCATTCAGACCTAAGGAAGGAAATGGAGAAAGAAAATGTCTCCAGTAAGGAAAAAGTACATCCATCAGATGCCCGTTGATTTCTTTCCATTAAGTAATTCCGATTTTGAGGGCCTTCTCCTCTGGAGGTTCTGAATGAAACTAGCAGCCCCTTCAGACTTGGTAACCTCCTAAATATTTTCAGATCAGGCCAACAGCTACAGGTAGCCCTCAGCTTACGACATTTCATTTAGCGACCATTTCAAAGTTACAGCAGCCCTGAAAAAAAGCGACTTACGACCGTTTTTCACACTTACAACCGTTGCAGCATGGGTCAGTCACATGTCCCAGGGTCACGTGATCCCCTTTTGAGACTGTCTGACAGGAAAAGTCCATGGGGGAAGCCAGATCCACTTAACAACTGTGATACTAGGTTAACAACTGCAGTGATTCCCTCAACAACGACGGCAAGGAAGGTCATAAGACGGGGCAAACACGTGTTTCACTCAGCAACTCAGTTGGACTCAATTATGGTCGTACGTCGAGGACTACCTGTACTACAGATACTCCTTGACTTACAACCATTCGTTTAGTGACGGTTGAAAGCTACGACGGCCCTGAAAAAAGTGACTCATGACCATTTTTCACACTTACAACCCTTTCTGCATCCCCATGGTCAAGTGATCAACATTCAGATGTTTGGCAACTGGCATGTATTTATGACAGTTGTAATGCCCTGGGATCATAGGATCACCTTTGGTGGCCTTCTGACAGGAAAAGTCCATGGGCAAGCCAGGTTCACTAAACAACCATGTGACCAGCTTAACAACCACAGTGATTCACTTAACAGCTGTGGCAAGAGAGGTTGTAAAATGGGGCAAAGCTCACTTAGCAAAATGTCTCAATACCACCACAGATATTTGGGGCTCAATTGTGGTCATAAGCCGAGGACTGCCTGTACAGCTGGTTCAGAGTGCAGTGGTGTGAGTAGTTAAGGGTGCACTTGATACAAGCCCTGGTCCCTGTGTACTTTTGCAAGCTTTACTATTTGGACTCTGGGTACAATTCAAGGTCCTGGTTACAGGTAGTCCTTGACTTCAGGGGTGGGTATTCAACAGGTTCTGACCAGAACCGGTAGTGGAAACTTTGAGTAGTTCAGAGAACCGGCAAATACCACCTCTGACTGGCCCCGCCCCCATCTATTCTCTGCCTCCCGAGTCCCAGCTGATTGGCTGGGTCTTCTTTTGTTGCCCTGAACAGAAAAACGGAGCTGGAAAGCAGGTTAGTGGGGTGGGGAGCAGTGGTGGGATTCAATTTTTTTTTACTACCAGTTCTGTGGGTGTGGCTTGGTGGGTGTGGCAGGGAAAGGAGACTGTAAACTCTCCAGTCAGAGGTGGTATTTGCCGGTTCTCCGAACTACTCCAAATTTCCGCTACCGGTTCTACAGAACTGGTCAGAACCTGCTGAATATCCACCTCTGTACTGCACCGAAGGGATTGGGTGGTCAATGCATTTTTTTTCTTTTTTCCTTTCTTTTCTACCCTTTTCCTTCCCCTTCTCCCTCCCCTATTTTTTCCACTATTTTTTTTTTTTTGTATTTTGTATTATAAACTAAAAAATAATAATGTAGATTTAGGATTGCAAAGGGATAAACAAACAAACAAACAAACGTTTTTGCATTCCTGATTTGGTTGCCTTGAGAGAGAAAATCACCTTTGTTTTCCTTGGGATGCGGCTCTTTGCGCTTCCGTTTTCGGGATGGTTTGATCCACGGACTGTCGTGCCGCCACCGCTTCCTGGCTTTACGTTTGGAGCTGGAGGCAGTGCTCTAGAGGGTAAGAAAAACAGAAGAGCCCCCCGAGAACGATGAGCAGGAATCTGGAACGAGTCTACATGCAGATGGCTACTCTATGCATCTTGGCCTTAAATGGGTACAGAGCCTCATCTACTACAGGCAGACCTCGGGTTACGACCACAACGGAGCCCAAAATTTCTGCTGCTAGATGAAACATTTGTTAAGTGAGTTTTGCCCCATTTTACGACTTTTCCTGCCACGGTTGTTAAGTGAAGCACTGGATATGTTAAGTCAGTAACATGGTTGTTAAGTGAATCTGGATTTCCTCATTGACTTTGCTGGTCAGAAGAGTCGCAAAACGGGACACCCCCCCCATGTCCCCTGGACACTGCAATACGTCATAAACATGAGTCAGTTGCCAAACATCTGACTTTTGAGAACGTGACCATGAGGGAACGCTGCGACGGTCGTTAAGTGTGAAAACTGGTCATGTCCCCATTTTTTTCAGCTCCGTTGCAACCTTGAGTAGTCACTAAATGAACTGTTGTAAGTTGAGGGCCACCTGCACAAGCCTGTTAGAAGGACAGGCAGTCCTCGACTTATGACCATTCATTTGAGAACCAAAGTTGTGATGGTGCTGAAAAAATGACTTCTGACTGGTCCTTGCGCTTACGACTGTCACAGGGCCCTCGAGGTCACACGACCAAAATGGGTTGCTTGGCAACCAGCGTGTATTTATATGACAGTTGCAGCGCTCTAGGACCGTGATGGGGAACCTATGGCATGCGTGCTACAGGTGGCACGCACAGCCATTTGTGCTGGCACGTGAGCTGCAGGCAAACTTACCTCACTGCACATGCGTGCGCCTCACAGCTGTTTTTCGGCCACTTTGAGGCCTTTTTCAACCTCCCAAAGGCTTGAAGAAGGCTTCTGCAGGCTTTGCAGGCCGAAAAGTAGCCCAGTTTCATCACTTCCTGTTTTTCCTAAAATACTGGAAGTGACGAAACAGGGCTACTTTTCGGCCTGCAAAGCCTGCAGAGGCCTTCCTCAAGCCTTTGGGAGGTTGAAAAAGGCCTCAAACCTGCCAAAAATCAGCTGTGAGGTACAGTGCAGGTAAGGGGCGTCGGGGCTGGGTGAGAATTGTGCATGCATACATAGGGGGCATGGGGGGGCGTGCATTGCCTTCTGGGTGCTGGCATGTGAGCGCAAGCGTGCAAGCGCCCGCACAATTTTTGGCACAGGATCCCAAAAAGGTTAGCCACCACTGCTCTAGGATCATCATTTATGACCCTGGCATGGGGTTCCAACAAGTAAAGACAACAGGGGAAGCCAGGTTGACCATGTGATTCACTTAACGGTGTAGTGATTCGCTTAACCATGCAGCCAAAATGGGTGTAAAGTCAAGCGTGACTCACTTAATGACTACTTCATTTTGTGACGGAAATTTCATTTACAACTGTGGTCGTAAGCCGAGGTCTACCTGTACGTTTGACTGAACAATAAATCACAGGTGGGTAACTGGTGCCTGAAAGTTGCACACAGGTCTTGTGCTTTCAGGCCCACAGAGTGCAAAATTGGTAGTTTAGTAGCAATCTCAAAGGTGCTTTTTTTTTTTTTTTTCAAAAGGCAAGTGGACTTTGTTTTTCCTTGAAGGCATTTCGCTTCTCATCCAAGAAGCTTCTTCAGTTCTGACTGAATAGTGGAGGATGGGAAAGATTTATATTCATCTGGTCGTTAGCATTCTTTCTGAGAGTCGTTGATACCACTTGGAGGTTCATCTTTGCCCTCATGAGGAATATAAATCCTTCCATTCTCCTCCATCCACTCAGAGCTGAAGAAGCTTGTTGGATGAGAAGTGAAACACCTTCAAGGAAAACCAGAAAGTCCAGGTGGCTCTTGAAAAAAACCACCTTTGGGACAACCATGACTTGGATGACTAAGAATCTCCGTTGAAGAAGGAGAATGCAAAAGTTGGCTTGAAACTCAACATTAAGAAAACTAAGATCATGGCATCCGGCCCTCTCAATTCCTGGCAAATTGATGGGGAAGAAATAAAGGTAGTGACAGATTTTATTATCACCGCAGATGGGGACTGCAGCCAAGAAATTAAAAGATGCTTGCTCCTGGAGAGGAAAGCTACGGCAAATCTAGACAGCATACTAAAAAGCACTTTAGAGAGGGCTGTAAAAGCACTGTGAAGTGGTATATAAGTCTAAGTGCTGTTATTATTGCTATCATCAGCAGAGATATCACCCTGCCAACAAAAGTGCGAATAATCAAGGCTATGGTTTTCCCAATTGCAATGTATGGCTGTGAAAGTTGGATCGTAAGAAAGGCTGAGCGCCAAAGAATTGAGGCCTTTGAACTATGGAGAAGACTCCTGTGAGTCTCTTGGACTGCAAGGCGATCAATCCGGTCAGTCCTAGAGGAGATCAACCCCGACTGCTCTGATGAAACTGAAAGACTTTAGCCATCTAATGAGGAGGAAGGACTCACTGGAGAAGAGCCTAATGCTGGGAAAGATTGAGGGCGACAGAAGAAGGGGATGTTGTGGTTAGCTGGCAGCAGGTGCGGATGGCTGAGGAGAGCGAGGACCCTGATGAAGGGCCAGGACCATCAGGGAGTGGACTGCTGCCTTCAGAGATTGTGGGGGCTGGCAGCAGCGACGAGGAGGTTCCCGAGGAGCCTGTGCCAAGTGCACGTGCACGAAGGATTGCTCGGAGGAAAGAACAATTACAGCGGCACAGGCGACTCGGGAGTAAGGCTGCAAGGTAATGGCCCTTCCCTCAAGAAGATAAAAGCCAGGTTTGAAAAAAGCGTTCTTTGCAGACAGCAAAGAAGCTCTTAAGCTCAACTGGTGGACGTCTTAGTTCAGTGTTTGGAGAATGTTGTAAATTAGTTCTTATCTCTGGGTTTTTGGCAGCCTTGACAAACAACTTGGCAAGGCTCTTTCTTGTCGGAGCTAATTAGTGGAAAGCAACCTTCAGAACAGAATTCGTTATTAAACCTTAAAAGGTGGGAGCCGCTGCCTTTGTCTATTTTTGCTCCTTGGGAACCCGGTTGGGTCAGAACAGGGGACGGCAGAGGGGACGTAATTAGTGGAAAGAACAGGGGACGAATGAGGTGGCTGGATGGAGTCACTGAAGCAGTCGGCGTGAGCTTAGATGGACTCCAGCAGATGGTAGAGGACAGGAAGGCCTGGAGGAACGTTGTCCATGGGGTCACGATGGGTCGGACACGACTTCGCAACGAAGAACAAAAGCAATACTTATCTGTTTGTAACTAAACATGGTAAATGTAAAACCAAATAGCAATTGACAGGATTAGATGCTGCAACTAATTGTAACACTAATGTAAAACAAGAGGCCTCTAAACCAGTGGTTGCCAACCAGTGGGCCATGAGAAAATTTTGGTGGGCCGCAGAGAAATCTCACCCCCAGAACAACCCCCCAAAGCAATTAATCCAGGCTGCGCAGAAACACAAGGCTGCGCCGCCCACATGGCCCGCGAGAACCCTCCCCGCCCACTCACTCCTTACCCGGCAAACTTGCCTGCTATTTTTCCTTTTTCCGACCATCAGTTTGGTGGTCCCTGCTGTGCTGGGAGATTTAGATTAGCTAGGAAGCAGAAAATGGTTGGATTTCTTGCTTTCTAGCTAGTCTTTAGATCTTTGGCTCTGCTTTTAAGCACAGCCGAACCTCTCTTAGGACTGAAGTTTTGCTTGCAAGCAAATTCAGTGCAGACTCACGGCAAGCAAATTGGAGAGACTGAGCTAGCCGATGGCAGATAGATAGATCACTGAATGATTCTGTGAGCAACTCAATCTGCCTGCTTTGCCTGATTTTGGGTAAAAGTTGCTCTTTTTAAAAAAATAAAAATTCAGTATTTACATGCATGGTGTGTTGTGAGTTAATTTTGTGAGTTTGCTTGCAAGCAAATTTTATGTGATAGACTGAGCTAGCTGATGGCAGATAGATAGATCTCTGAATGAATCTGTGATGCTGTGAGCAACTCAATCTGCCTACATGCTTTACCTGATTTTGGGTAAAAGTTGCTCTTTTTTTATAAAAAAATCAAATATTTATAATATTTACATACAAGCCATGCCCAGCCAGTCACAGTACCACCAAGCCACACCCACAAATTAGGCTACAGCCACAGAACCAGTGAGTGGTCCCTGGGATCTAAAATTATGAGTTTGGTGGTCCCTGAGGTCCAAAAGGTTGGCGACCCCTGCTCTAAACCAAATGGGCTGCAACGTATCAAAATATTAACCTCTGTGCATTAAAGCGAACAGATCTGAACTATATGAAGTGATTAACAGAAATCTTACAAATAAATAAACTGCGGGGTCGCCGAGAATAAATCCTTATCCAATCAAGATGAGGGTCAACTCACCCTATCAGAGATATTTCCCGACTCTTCCTCATCGTCTTCATCTTCATCTTCTTCATCTTCGTCCTCCTCTTCTTCCTCTTCTTCCTCCTCTTCTTCTTCTTCCTCTTCCTCACTCATATGTTCTCCAGTAACATCTGCATCAGACTATAATCAAAATAAATGAAGTAATTAAAAGATGAGGAGGGGGAAAAAAAACCTAAAATTGGAAGTCCTGCTTTCAATTCCAACCAGACTTCCTATCAGGGCTTCTTATCTTGATGGAACTTCCTAGGTAAGTACCAAAGAAAATCTGGAATATGCTTTCCCTGATAAATATTCTGAAGGTATACTTAACCAGCTGTTTTCCTAAAGGAATATCCGCTCATTAAATGCCACAAGTGCTATTGCTGTTACTACAGTTTGATCTATCAGTTCAAGTGTTGGACTAGAAACTGGGGTCAGCTCCGGACCGCCAGATGGCCTGGGGCCACCATTCGGGTGGGGGAGGAGTGGCCAGCTGGAACGCATGCGCATGGGCATCAACAGCCACACCGGGCAGCCTTCCTGGTAGGAAGGAGCCGCCAGCTAGGATGGTGTTCCAGATGCATGCCTGCGTCCTGTATTGCATGGATCCTGCATTCACGGGGCTACCGGCTCGCTAGCAGAAGCCCGGGCTTTACCTAGCTGATTGTCAGCTCATGGAGGAACAGCTGAATGTCGGACCGCAGGAAAACAGCTGATTGTCAGATCGCAGCTGGAAGATAGAGGCAGGGCATGATAAGCCGGGATGGGTGGCTGGGGGTGTGGCTGGACTGTGGCGGCCATTTTGGCATAAGCAATCAATGGGAGGGGAAGGGTGTAACATGGGGTGGTGGTGGAGCACAATATAAGGGGTGAAGTAATCACGGTAGCACAAACTTTGATTCCTGGAGGGCTATGTACGGAGCTGCCCCATGTGTGCCGCCATTCCTTTCTGGTTGGTCGCTTTGTGCCAGGTCTGTGTTTCCAGATAGACATTATCACATCGACCTGTGTTGCTGGTTTTTCTTTACGTGAGACATCGGAACCTGACAATTGGGAGGCCGTGATTTCTTGTATTCCCTGATGCACAAAAGGCAGCTGGCCGATTTGGGGCCAGTGTCTTTCGCTCAAGCCAACAACTTCACATAGTTGTTGTTGTTGTGGGGAAAATAGGAGGTGGATGCACCAACTGGAATGGCATGAAAGGCACAATATAAATCTCATAATAATAATAATAAATATGAAGAGCTTACAGCCAGCGACGATATCTGTAACATCATCAAACATCCACATCTGCCTATCCTAGGTCCTTGGGAAGGACTCAATAGGCGGACAAAAATACCAAATCCAGTCTGAACATCTGGCTGTGTGAAAAACCACAAGATAAAGGAAGGCCTTGTTTAACTAGAGAGGAAGCATGAGTTATCCCAATGGGCAACGGGAACCATTTTAATTCTTCTACAATGCCTTTAACACCAGCATTCTGGGAAATTTAAAGGGCACCTCCCAACTCCAAGAGAAGCCTCAGCATCCTGGGTTGGGTTACAACAGCAGGATTCTGGTAGCTGCGAAAAAGGGGTTAATTATATTTTTTTTAGTAAATTGCACCATCCTGCACTCCTTGAACGAGTCTTAAAGGGATTAATAAAGTGTTTCAGAACTTTGGCGAGTTGAAGATGGGTGGACTTCAACTCCCAGAATTCCCTAGCCAGCATGGCTGACTGGGGAGTTCTGGGAGTTGAAGTCCACCCATCTTCAACTCGCCAAGGTCGAGAAACACTGGCTAAAAGTCTCAGACGTCCACCATCTTAGTCTTCACACCTTGCTGTCCGAATCGATGTGGCCATCCACAGAGTAGCTGTCGTAGAAGAGGCTGAAGTCATCCCCCACTTCCGTCTCCCATTCTTGGCCTCCATCATCCTGCGAAGCCGTAGCAGGAGCCGTCATCTCCTCCGTCACGGTGATCTATGGGAAAGGATGGGCTTTCATTAAAACCCGGTGAAGGATTATTTTGACGTGAGGTGTGGGGTTGCTAAAGACTACAGTTTAAGGTTACTGAGGAAGGAGGAGATTGCTTTCGGTTTTTCTACCCTAGGAGTCGCTTCTCAAAGGCTGGCATCGAAGTCATGCAAAATAAAGACATGAGGTTTTTGTTTTGTTTTTCCTCCTTCAGAACAACTTCGAAAACGTTATTCAAACTCAAAATTGACTTTTAAGATGGGTGGACTTCAACTCCCAGAACTGAAGATGGGTGGACTTCAACTTTAAGATGGGTAGACTTCAATTCCCAGAATTCTCCTGCCAGGAATCCAATTTTGTTTCACAGGACAGTGTGTTTATTTTAAATGTTCAACCACTTACAAATAAAATAAGCCATTCTAGCTACAGAGACGTATAGTCCTCGACATATGACTGCAATTGAGCTAAAAAAAAAATGTTGCTAAGCGAGACCCTTGTTAAAGTGAGATTTGCTCCATTTTACGACCTTTCTTGCCATTGTTAAGTGAATCACTGCAGTTGCTAAGTGAGTAACATGGTGGTTCAGTGATTCTGCCTTCCCCATTGACTTTGCTTGTCATGGCCCCAAATGTCCCCAGGACACTACAACCGTCATAAATATGAGTCGGTTGCTAAGCGATGGAATACTGATCACATGACCATGGGGATGCTGCAAAGTCTTAAGTCTGAATAATATTCATAAGTCCCTTTTTTCCCGTGCCATTGTTAACTTTGAACGGTCTCTAAATGAACCGTTGTAAGTCGAGGACTGCCTGTATTATCAGCAGGACTCACTTTCCCAGTTACTATCAGGGCCTTCCTTAGACAATTTGAATACCCGGATCTGCTGATAACTTTTCCTGCATTTTCCCTGGGATGCATCTGTGCATCCAACTTAAAAATATATATTTTCTCTCATCCTTCCTGGTGGCTTCTGTTCCTTACTCAATGAACTCACAGCTTGAAACTCATCATCATTCATGCAAATAAGTTTTTTTAATCAAAAAAGGTGGTCCCTGTTCCAATCCAGACTTCAGGAGCCTCACTCAATAGGGCTACTCGTGAGGAGAAACCCCTTGTTGGGTATAACATTGATACCAAATATGGTTTGGGTGAATAAATATATAAAACTTAGATATCATGGTTTAAGTGCTTATCACTTTAAGCACAATGCAGCAGGCAATTAGCCGATTAAGGGTGCGGTTAGAAGTTACAATATAAGGAAGCATTAGAAGCTGGAAAGCTTACTGTGTGTTACTGTCTGACTGTTACTGTGTCTTGCTGCGACTAACTGTGATTACTGACTGTGAGTGCTGTGACTGAACTGTTATTGTTTGCTACTGTTTACTGAATATCCAGCGTTTGTTTCTCTGGAGAGTGAAACCGGAGGAGGAGAAGATATCTTTATCGGCTGATAAAGATATTGCAAGGACTCTTAACTTGGACTATACTAGTGAGTCTTACTGGATGGAAATACTGTGAATGACTTAATGGACTGAATGACAATGCTTAAATTCTAACTGGATTAAAAACTATTTAAACTACAAACAGTGTTTGTGTTCAGTGTGTGTATACTCTGGGGCCCTTCCGCTCTCCTTTGGTTGCCTGGCTTGACTACTGCTGCAATACTCTTCTAGGGGTTAATCTCCAAACCCTAACAATGGTTATGGGCCCAGCAGCATAGTCTAACTAACCAGGATATAGCAGAGAGAGTTGGTGTGAGTTGCACATTACTGTAAAAACAAACTGTTTTAATTAGTTTAAAATAGTCAAAATATCTGAAGAGTAATGGCACAAGTAAATTTGTCACAACTGTCCATGATATCCAGGCTGGATGGAACAAACTATGTTTCATGGTCAATGAAATGTAGTTTACTTTCTACGCAGAGAAGGTTTGTGGGACATTATAGCAAACCCACCAGATGTGAGTAGCTGGGATCCTGCTAATGATGATGATAAAGAAAAGTTACAAGACTTTAAACTGAAGAATGAGCAGGCTTTATGCATCATAGGACTGACTCTCTGTGATCAGCAGCTTGTCCATATTCGTGGAGAAGAAAATGCTGCAAACTGCTGGGAGAACCTCAGGAAGATTTATGTTCGGGACAGTGTAGGAGCACATATAAATCTTACACGGAAGCTTTTTGAACGCATCTTCAGAGGAATGGAGATATGTTAGTTCATTTAAACTGTATGAAGAGCATTTTTCAAGATTTGCAAGAAAAAGAGCTTATATTTAATGAACTGCAACAAGTCTACATAATATTATCTTCATTAGATCAAAGCTATGATGACTATGTGACTTCATTAGAGGTATTGCCAAAAGAAAGCCTCTCATTAACCGAGATTACAGGCAGGCTACTAGAAGAAGCCAGAAGAAGGCGTGAGCGTGACGAGCTGAGAGAAGATAAGAAAGAAGAGAAATTATCTTCAAAGCTTGAAAGAAACCAGCAAAGCAAAGTAAAGCACCTGGAAGAAGAGAATTTATCTTCAACAGCATACACAATTAAAAAGTGTTTTAATTGTGGAGGCAGAGGACATTTGGCAAGATTCTGCAAAAAGAGAAAAAGCCAGAATATAAAAAAGCCAAAGAAAGCATTTGAACTAGCCACGTTTAGCAACTCTGATGTGAAGAATAATTTATGGGTGGTTGACAGTGGCGCATCCCACTGCATCACAAGAGATAAGACAAAATTTATAAAAATGTCTACAAGTTCTCAACATATATCTCTTCCTAACGGCTGGAACCTGAAAGCGAAAGGTCAAGGTTTTGCACGTTGTCCGTACATAAACCAGGATATAAAAATGTTGTATGTACCGCAACTAAAGTTTAATTTGCTTTCAGTAAGGGTATTAGATAAATTAGGTTATGTAATTACTTTTAAGGATAATAATTGCATAATTGAAAAGATAACAAAAGGGTAACTGCAGCTTTAAATGGAACATTATATGTATTAGATAATAGTAAGAAAGGGGAGGCTCAAACTGTATTTAATAATATAAAGCCTCATGAAGAATGTATCCATTTATTGCATAGGCGTTTGGGGCATGTAAATTTTAAAATGCTAAAACGTACAGTTGAGTTATCTGAAGGAATAAGGTTAAAACCTTGTGAAAATATTTACGTTGTAATGTTTGCTGTGAAGATAAGAGCAAGGTATTGCCTGCAAATAGGCTAAATGGTTTCAAAACAAAAGAACCTTTAGAAATAGTATTTGCAGACATAATAGGTCCAAAGAAACCCAGTATGGGGGTGCTAGATATATACTGAGCATTATGGACCATTATTCTAGATATGGGTTTTGCTATTTAATGAAAAGCAAAACTGAAACATATCAACATTTTTCAATTGGCTTAGGTTTGCTGAAAGAAAGTCTAAACGACAACTGATAACCCTGGTGACAGATAATGGCACGGAATTTGTTAATAACAAATTCCAGAACAGACTTAAGGTAGCTGGAATAGAGCATAAGAAGTCTGCTCCATACAGGCCAGAACATAATGCTTTTATTGAAAGAAGAGGCCAAACACTACAGGCAATGGTTAGAACAATGTTAAATGATTCTGGGTTACCTGATTCTTTGTGGGGGAGGCTACAATGTGTGCTAATAACATATTGAACAACGTTGTTAATACAACAACAGGTGAAATTCCATTCACCAGATGGCATGGCAGGAAACCTGATCTAAGTTACCTGCACACATTTGGTGCACCAGCATGGGTGCATATTCCTGCACAACTCAGAAAAAAAAGGGCAACATAGAGCTAAAAGATTTTTCTTCGTTGGTTATCAGGCAAACCATAGGGCATATAGATTTTGGGAGAAAGGCACATCTAAAGTGTTATGTAGTGCTAGTGCCCAATTTCTAGAACATGAAGGATGGGAGAAATTAGAACAGGATGCCAATAAAGATGTAATTATTGAATCCTATAGAAATCCCATTAGTTATCCCTGTAAATTTAAAAATAAAGTAAAGAGACAAATACAGGATGAAATAGTGCCCATAAAGGAAGAAACAGATTCAATAGCTGAACAGGATGAGGAAGATGAACAGGTAGTAGTTCAACAAAGTCCTCCTGTAAGCCCTGTAATTCCCAGAAGAACTACACGTATATCTAGACCGCCTGATAGGTACCAGGCTAACACAGTGTGCCAGATTAATCAAGTTCCTAATTCTGTAGAAGAAATTAAAAAGTATCCTAATAAGGAAAAAGAAAAATGGTATGCAGCAATGAATAAGGAACTAAATTCATTAAGAGATATGAAGGTGTATGAAAATGCCAAATTACCTGTAGGAAAGAAATCCATTGGCTGCAAATGGATATTTAAGGTAAAAATAGATAAAGATGGTAATTTAATCCATAAGGCAAGGTTAGTAGCCCAAGGTTTTAGGCAGAATGCTAATGACTATGATGAGGTGTTTGCACCTAGTCTTAAGGCAGCAACCTTGAGGGCAGCTTTAGTGTGGGCAGCTAGTAAAAACTATATAGTTAACCATCTAGATGTGGAAACTGCTTACTTGCACGCCCATTAAAACATATTATTTATATGAAAAACCTGTTGGTATTAAAAGTGAAAATAAGGATAATAATGATTGTTGGTTGTTAAAGAAAAGCCTCTATGGTCTAAAACAATCAGGCTATGAATGGAACCAGTATATTGTAAAGGAACTAGACAATATAGGATTTAAAGCTGGTTTAGCCGATCCATGTCTATTTAAGAGGGAGACAAATGGGAAAGTATCATTATTATTACTATTCACAGATGATATTGCATTGATAACTGAAACTAATGATGAAGCAAATAAAATAATAGCATCATTAGGAAAGAGAATAAAGATCAAGCAATTAGGGAGATAAAGAAGTATCTCGGTTTGAATATAAAGAAAACACGGAAAGGTTTTAAGATATCTCAGGAAGATAAGATAAGCAAATTGTTAAAAGATTACAAGATGGAGCTTTGTAAGCCGGCTAAGACTCCAATGAGTCAGGAGTTTAGCAACACTGATGTACAAAGCCCTGAGTTTGATAAGGTGATTTATCAATCTTTAATTGGTAGTTTGAGTTATATTAGTAATTGGTCTAGACCAGATATATCGTACTGCGTGAATCAGTTGGCTAGATTCAATTCTGCACCATGTGAAAGACACTGGATTGCAGCTAAGAGGATATTAAGATATCTTAAAAAGACAATGAATTATTCATTGTATTTAGAACCAAAGGGTGATTTAATTCTGTGTGCATATGCAGATGCTAGCTTTGCATCAGAAAGAGACACTAGAAAGTCGACTTCAGGAACAGCCATAATGCTGGGTAATACATTAATAGGCTGGAAGTCAATTAGACAACAGCATATAAGTTTGTCTACTATGGAGGCAGAATTCTCCTGTTTATCACTGTTATGTACAGAATTAATAATGTATAAACAAATGTTAATTGATATAGGTATAACTGTAGATTATCCTATAATTATACATGAAGATAATCAGGCAGCAATTCAAATGGCCACAAATATTGGAGTAAAAACAAGGAGCAAGCATACAGATCTAAGATACCTAAACGTGAGACAATCTGTAAGAAGTAAGATGATTCAGCTAGAGTACTGTATGTCGGAGGACAATTTAGCTGATAATTTTACTAAAGCCCAAGGTGCCAGTAAGCACCAGGAGAGTTGTGAAAAATATGGGATTAGATTGTAAGGTATTATATATTTATTTCACCCAAAAGGGGAGTATGTTGGGTATAACATTGATACCAAATATGGTTTGGGTGAATAAATATATAAAACTTAGATATCATGGTTTAAGTGCTTATCACTTTAAGCACAATGCAGCAGGCAATTAGCCGATTAAGGGTGCGGTTAGAAGTTACAATATAAGGAAGCATTAGAAGCTGGAAAGCTTACTGTGTGTTACTGTCTGACTGTTACTGTGTCTTGCTGCGACTAACTGTGATTACTGACTGTGAGTGCTGTGACTGAACTGTTATTGTTTGCTACTGTTTACTGAATATCCAGCGTTTGTTTCTCTGGAGAGTGAAACCGGAGGAGGAGAAGATATCTTTATCGGCTGATAAAGATATTGCAAGGACTCTTAACTTGGACTATACTAGTGAGTCTTACTGGATGGAAATACTGTGAATGACTTAATGGACTGAATGACAATGCTTAAATTCTAACTGGATTAAAAACTATTTAAACTACAAACAGTGTTTGTGTTCAGTGTGTGTATACTCTGGGGCCCTTCCGCTCTCCTTTGGTTGCCTGGCTTGACTACTGCTGCAATACTCTTCTAGGGGTTAATCTCCAAACCCTAACACCCCTTTTTATTTAGAAAGGCAGGAATACACTTAGACATTCACTGACATTCACACATCCATAGGTGATTCCCAAGCCATAACAGTGTCTAAATTCCCCTCAGGAAGCCTCAGTTAGCACTTCACAAAGAGTCATCACCAATCTGGTTAGTGGCAAGGACATCCTGCAAGGAATCCACTGGAGGGAACTCTTCTGGAGCATGAATGGTCGTCTCCGACAACCATGCCTCCCAAACCCCTCCTCCTTATATCCCAGCCAGGGACGGGCTTGTTAACGGATAGCTAGCCCTCAGCCAAGGGTGGGATTCTACTAGTTCGGACCAGTTCTATAGAACCGGTTGTTACGATTCTGTGCAGTTCGGAGAACCGGCAAATCGCGCCACTGGCTGGCCCCTCCCCTCCCCTCCTGTTGGATTTCTGCTTTCTAGCTAATCTAAATTGCTGTTGTACTGCTTTGCCTTCGCCCGGGAGGCATCCTTGAGGCCCAGTCAGGGGTGGTATTCAGGGGGTTGGGGAGAAGTGGCCTGAGAGCAGAGCTGAACCTTCCTTAGGATTGAAGCTTCTATTTTTCAGTGCAGACTCAGGCAGCAGATGGCAGAAAGGTAGATCTCTGAGTGAATCTGTGATTCTGCAAGCAACTCAATCTGATTTGCCTGATTTTGGGTGAAAGTTGTTTTTTATATATATATATATATATATATATATATATATATATATATATATATATATATATATATATATATATATATATATGTGTGTGTGTGTGTGTGTGTGTGTATCTTTGGTTATTCGGGTTTTCTCCCGCGTAAGATTCGCAGGAGAAATCTTACGCGGGAGAAAACCCGAATAACCAAAGATCCACATACAAATACCCGCAAGAACCTCAGAAAACACACACACACACACACACACACACATATATATATATATATATATATATATATATATATTCATTCAATATTTACATAAATATTTACAATATTTACATACACGCCACACCCACACAGTCACATGACCACCAAGCCACACCGACAAATTAGGCCATGCCCACAGAACTGGTTATTAAGAAATTTGAATCCCACCCCACCCTCAGCCCTGTGTTGCTGTGCTTTCTGCACATATATGCATCTGGGACAGGGGCCAGCTGTTCCTCTCCCCCACTCAGCTTAGGCCCTGAAAACGGCTACCTCTCCACCTGAGCATGAGTAGATAGGCCCTGCTCTGCATCTGGTTCTGAGACCTCCTGCTCCGCAGGCCCTGATGGTAACTCAGGCACCCTCTCCATCTCCTCTGACTCATCTGACTCGACGAACTGTGCCTAAACTCAACCTTCAAGCCTCAGTCCTTAATGGAGACCCATTAAGCCTTTCAAAGGAGGAGATGCACCTCTGTGGTAGCTCTGGGACTCGAGCGCTGAAGCGAGAGGGGAATCCTCTTGTGCAACGCATCTGCCATGTAATCGTATTTCCTGTGCTTCGCGGGTTCTTCTTTAGAAAGAGAAGAAAAAAAAGAGTGAAATTAGAATCCAGTAGACTTAACCCCCTCCCTCCCCTGGTGATAGGACTACAACTCCCAGAATCTCCAGCAGGAGTAGAAGACTAGGTTGAGTAATCTGCTCTAGCCAAAGCCTTTAGTCCCAAATATATTTCCGTAACAGCCCAGTCACCCTTCTAAATCTACGGCCTCCATACCTGGTTCTAAAATGCTTCTCAAGTCATCTGAGACACGGAAATGCAACATCTCCGAGACTCTCTTTTCAGGCACCTTGGGGGAAGGAGGAAAGGAAAGCCGATCATCCATACAGTCAACATTTCATTTTATTTTAGATATAGCCCTATCAATTATCTATGGAGCTTCTCAGTCATCCAGGTCATGGTTGTCCCAAAGGTGTTTATTTCAGGAAGCAACTGGACTTTCTGTTTTTTCTCTGAAGACGTTTTGCTTCTCATCCAAGAAGCTTCTTCAGCTCTGACTGGATGGTGGGGAATGAAAGGATTTATACTCTTTGCAGACAGTTGGTCATTGGCATTCTTTTAGAGCAGGTGTCAGCATTCCAGAAAACCTCCATTCCAACAAATAACTCCGAGACAGACATCCTCTCCAAAGTTCTTTTTATTAGAGTAGTAAACTGGCACATCTGGGAAATCCCGACTCTGAAAGTTCTGGGTTTCCTTGCAATAAGTAAAAACTACAAAATCCACCCCCTGCACCCATCATCGCATCACATGCCCCAATCACCATCCGTCCAAACTTGAGACTTTCCCTCACCCAGGTGCAGAAATAACACGACCTTGACTTAGGAGAAGAATGCTATTATGTCTAACCACATACATTCCAAGAAATTCCCCCCTCCCATTTTCCCAGGCTCAAGAATGTGGCCATGTGGAAGCTATGTCTGGTGCTAATATGGCTTCCAAAACTGACAGTAGGGATGTCAAACTCATGTCATCACAGTGGCGTCACATGACATATTGGGACTTTCCCCCCTTTGCTAAACAGGGTGTGGGCGTGGCCAGCATGTGACACATCTGGCCTGCAGGCCACGAGTTTGACACCCCAGTTTTAGAGAGTCGTTGGCCTCAAGGAGTATAAATCCATCCATTCCCCATCATCCAGTCAGAACTGAAGAAGCTTCTCGGATGAGAAATGAAACGTCTTCAAAGAAAAACCAGAAAGCCCAGTTGCCTCTTAAAAAGCATCAATTGATATTAGCAGAAATCTCACGTGGGGCAGTAACACAAAAAAGTTCATCATGCAAGCCCAAATATTTCACAGAATAGAATTTTGCAGCTGTTTAGAAAAACAATTCAAAATTCCTGTTTGGGACTATATCAGTGTTTTTCAACCTTGGCCACTTTAAGAGAAGTGGACTTCAATTCCCAGAATTCCCCAGTCAGTTTGCCAGCTTCTCCAGCCCACTACCAAATATGTTGGACTATCATGCCCATTACTCTAGAGTGGCCATTTAGGGTAATGGAAATCAAGTCAATCTTCCCAGATGGAAGATACCATGTAAAAAGATCCCAAACCAGATGATCTATTTCTCTCCCCCTTAAAAATTAGTCATTCTTGAGCATCAAAAGCGACTGTAATTTTGTTGGTGCTATATATATATTTATAAAAAGAAATCCAATATTCACTGAGGAAATACTATTAGGTATTTGAGTTTCGAGAAGGGTTAGGAAAAAGAAATGAAGAAATGTGTCTTGATGTGCAGCCATGTCACAATTAGGTTACATGGACAGATAAGGAGCCTCCCAAAATGGCTTTTGATCAGATATACATTAACGTTAAGTTGCACTACTAGTTCTCCCAGTTGTGCTATCGGTTGTTGGAGGAAACAATTGTGAGTTCCCCATTTGGGGAAACACACATGCCATTTTCGTCCTGCAAGAAGTACTGTGATGGCCTCAAGGGCATAAACCACCAAACTGACTAGACAAAAGAAGTATTTACACCCTGAAAAGCATTTCTTGGTGATTTGTGGGAATAGTCGGCTTGGTATAATAATTAAGGTGCTGGCCTAGAAACCAGGGAACTGTGAGTTCTAGTTCCTACCTTAGGCATGAAAGCCAGTTGGGTGATTTTGGAGCAGAAATTCTCTTTCAGCCCAACTTACTCAACCCACAAGTTATTGTGGGTGGCAAAAAAGGAGATGGAAGGAGTATTAGATATGATCACCACCTTGAATTACTTATAAAATAACTAGCTGGATACCTGTGCTTTGCTACGAAACTATGTGATCGGACTTAGTTTTTGGGGAGGAAAATAAGGGGAAAAAAATTCTGTTCTGCCTAACCAGCACCCATCGGTATTCATCTGGCTAGCGTCCTGTCAGCGTGTGAGAGAGTTGAGGGCTGTTTGGAAAACTGAAACAGTATTTGCTGTGTGAACAAGGAGACAGCAAGGAGCCTGGGCGTGGCTTAACTCAACTGTTCTGTACTAAAGCTGCTTGGTGCTGTGAAACTAAAACTGAAACTGAAACTCCTCTCCTCTGCTTGTGTTTTGCATTTGGAACAGATTTCTTTTCAGGTGGGAAGGGGGAGTAGAAGTCCCTAGCATCAGAGCATACTAATAATAATATAGGAAATACTAATGCTCTGATGGTCGTTTTGAAAATCCTTTCTTAGTGAGCACCTAGAAGCCAAGAGGAACATACATGCCAAATGTCAAGTTTGTAGGCTTTACGGTTCTGGAGATTTTGTGATGATGCATGAGTGGTATTTCACTTTTATATATATATATATATTTATATATATATATATATATATATATATATATATATATATATATATATATATATATATATATATATATATATATATATATATATATATATATATATATGGATCTTTGGTTATTCGGTTTTCTCCCGCGTAAGATTCAAAGTATCTAGGCAACGCGGCGGAGAATCTTACGGGAGAAAACCCGAATAACCAAAGATCCACATACAAATACCCATGAGAACCTCAGAAAACAAATATATATATATATATATATATATATATATATATATATATATATATATATATATATATATATATATATATATATATATATATATATATAAAATCCCGCCTTTATCTATATCTATATCTATATCTATATATATATAGATAAAGGCGGGATAAAAATCAAATTCAGTAGGGAAGACACTTTTTGCCCGCAGCCTCCAAGGGGGGGGGGCGCCTTTACACGGGAACCATGGCGGCGGTTGAGGCTGTTGACGCAGAATCCATGGTCCGATCCGCTGCTCACCAGCGGGGGGGGGGGTTAATCGGGGGGGGGGGGGATAAGATGTACAATCATTATACAGCCTAATGGCAAAGTGGGATTATTTGTATGTTAATTGATTTTGCAATTTTAGCGATACGAAAGAGTTGTTCTTCATTATGTAAAGATTTGCCATCACTGATTAACTTGCACACTGATGTAGGGATTTCTCTGGACCCAGTTGTTTAATAAATGCCTTGGTGAAATTATTGCTGAAAGTTATCCTTATCATCATTAACAAAGACAACCCAGTCTCTAGGTACATCTCTTTGTAGCCAAAACAGTATCGTACATCAATGCTTCTCAACCCTGGCAGCTTTAAAGCTGTGCGTACTTCATATCCCAGAATTCCTCAGTCAGCAAGCTGGCTGGGGAATTCTGGGAGTTGAAGTCCCCACTTCTTAAAGCCGCCAACGCTGAGAAACACTGATACACACACGATCAACCAACAGGTCTTCTGAATCACCTTCCCTGGGCAGAAGCTACATTTGCAAACCTACCTGTACGCTGCTGGGCTTTGACATTGTTTTCCGAGCCCGGTGAACTTTGGGTTTGACTTCCTCAGTGGTTGATGCTGAAGGCTGAGCAGGAGGAGAGGACACTGCTGGAGGAGGAGTGGGGGCCGAATCTGGCGCTGGGGCTGGAGCTGAGGCTGGGCCTTCTGTGGTGGGAGACCCAGAATCACCTGGAAGACGTGATCCAGGCATCGTTAGTAAGCGCATAGCCAGACTCTGCATAGAAGTTGGGGACTTGCTGGTCCCGGTAAGGGACATCTTGGCTCGGCTGGGCCCAGCTGTTTTACTGGGGGATGATGGGAAAGTCTTGGCAGCATGACCTGAAGAGAAAGGGATGAGATGTTAGGACACCCAGTCTAGATCACATGAAGGCAGATGAGAGGGACAGAAAAGCCACAGGACAGTTCCACACAACATGCCTCTCTTGTTGCAGTTTGTGGACCAGTAAAATCCGTCTTCTTCAACAAGCCTTTGGCTCTAGAGCAGGGGTGTCAAACTGGTGACCCGCGGGCTGGATGCGTCACGCACTGGCCACGCCCATGTCTGGTTTAGCAAAGGGGGGGAAAGTCTCGATATGTCACATGATGTCGCTAACGTTTGACACCTCTGCTCTAGAGGATTTGCATGCAGGTATCCATCACGGACATTTCCAATTGGATTAACTACATTGGGGTTTTCCCTCAACAATCTATATTTCTTGTGTTATTGTCCATCTTTCCCTGGCTGGCTCAGGCCACAAATAATATTAAATATGTATGAATAAAAGTTAATTAATAAACATGCAGCTGAGAGGAGACTTATATCTGGATCCCCCGGTCCAAGACAAACTTAATGTACGATAGCCAATTTTCAGTCTAGGAAGATGGCATCCGTTGAAACACCAGCCCGAGAATAGAGATGCAAAATAGCACATCATCACTCAACAGAAGTCACCCGACCACAATGTTGTGGCCCAACAGGGGACAGTGGAGCTGGCAGCAGATTCGGACAGTGAGGAGGTTGGGGAGGAACATGGGCCAGTCCTGGAGGCTGGGGAAGGCTCTGACAAGTGCTCTGTGTCAGAGGGAGAGATGGATCCAGGACTGTCTGACAGTTATCAGCTGCCTTCGGAGTCAGACATCAGTGAGGCAGAAGAACAGCTAGAGCCTATTCCCAGTGTGCGCATGCACACAGCTGCCAGAAGAAGGGAACAGCTGAGGAACAAGTGCCGACTTGGGAGTAAAGCCACAGGTGGATGGTGAATGGCCCCTTCTAGAGGGAATAAAAGAGGAGCAGAAAGGGAGCTTTGCAAGAGACAGTTCATTCTGGCACGCTTGTCAAGTATTGCAGTGTCTGACCACTCTTGGCCTGGCCACTCTTCAAGCCTGATAAAGATCAGTAATTAGGAACTATCTTGAAAGACTGTTGGCCGGGACTTTGTTGGAGAGGAAATTCATTGTAAATTAAATAAAAGGGGTTTATCGGGATGAAGACTTGGCTTCGTGCTGTTGGGGAAGCCAACACACAGCCTTACAAGTCTCCTCACCATAATCCTGCCAAAATGTCATCCAGTGAATCCTTGGTTTTTTTTCTACAAAGGAAAACAACCTTCCTACTAACATGCTCCTCCGTCACCAATCCCCTTCCCGACTCACCAGGTAAGCCTTTGCTCCCTGGGGTGGGACTAGGGTTTGAGCCAGCCAAGGGGCCTTCTGATTCTGGAGACATATGTCCTCCTTCTTTTCCGCTCCCCGTCGCTTGCGTCCAGACTCCATCATCCCCATTTCGGCTGGAGACCAGGAGGCCATCCCCTACTCCTCCCAATGTGCTTTTGGTCTTCCGAGGAGACAAAGTTCCCAACGAGACCTCCAAGTCCTCTTTGGAAGGTTCAGGATCTTGAGAAAAAACATAGACAGACATGAGACTCTTAGGGCCCAAGAGGGATCTGGAGTCAGTGGGGTTCAAATCAGGGCTGCAGAGGAAAGCAGCACCTTCCCCAGCTTCTAATCTTCCATAAAACTTACCTATTTCGCCTGCTTCAACTTCCACCACAGCCGACGCCCCCGCTAATCCCCGATGGGCGTCATCCTGAGGGAGGGGAAATAAACAGCGATTCAAAACTCAAGATTAATTTGCAAATGTTTATCTGGATTTACATGAAATACTAATCGTGGTTTATTTCACCATGGTTCATTACAGAGGAGATAACAGAGATACCAATGACTTCTCCGGAAGTTCGTGAGGTTGACATATTAGACATATTTTTAGGGTTCTGAAATGGGCTGAAGGAGAACGTATCTTTTATTTCAATATTAACATGCTTCTATCTTTCAAGTGCTAATTTTTATGCATACACATATTTATATTTTGTTCCCAATCACAAGCATGCAATCTGCTATCGTGGGAAAACATGGTGATAGATGAATTATAATCAAACTTGAGTCTCAGCTAAACATCCCCCAATAATCAACCAAGCTCCATTCAACATTTCCTAATATATTACAGATATAAGTCACAAAGCCATTTTTTCTTTGCTTGGTCATGATTTAATGTTATAGGAACAATCATCACTGTTTTTAGTCTATACGATTCTGCACAATCCCAAGCTGTGGAATGTTTTAAAAACCATGATTAAATTGTAGGCTAGTTAGCACCCACCCCTCTCCTAGAAAAATGAAATATGCTGGGAAATATTTAAAAGGCAGGATATTTCCCCTAAAAAGAGTAGAAACTCAAGAGCAGAAACACCTCAGAAGCAGAAGCTCACCCCCCCACCTTTGTTAATAGGTGGCCATTAAGGCCTGGGCCAGAATACTTTACAAAACAAAGATCTCCAGGTAAAGGTATAGCAATTGCCCAAGAACCCTTTCAGTACATCCTCATCCAGCAAGGCTCAACCAAGTCTGGAACTCAGGGCAGCCTACAAAGTTAGTTAAGACCCTCACTCCTGGGAGTCTGACAGCCAATGGGATACATTTCTTGCACAGGAACAGGAAACACTATGGTAGGGCCCAACAGAGGGTATATAAAGGTGTCTCAGTATCTTGGCTGGCCCTTCTTGATCTTTTCCTTCACCTTGAAGCATGTGATCACCCATTTCACTTTGGAGCTTCAAGCCATGTGGTCCTGCTGTCCACCATTAAACCATCTTTCCTAACAGCCTCCATGTGTCCAGTGTCTTTTCCCCCCACTTGGAACTGATCCCAGAAGGATATTTCTTCCAACACTAGCATACAATGCAAACCCAACAACTAAAAACACCAACTTTCTTAATGCATCCTACACTAAAACAAGGCTTCAGATTCAACCCCTTCTTCCTCAACAAAAATATTAAGTTTGGTTCCCCCCCCCTCTTTTAATTTCTCTCCAACCTTAGCTAAGGTGTTAGAATTCTTCTGACCCATTTCCCGCAGAGGAACGATTCAAGCCTTCTTCCCTCCAGCCAATGAAAGTATAATTTATTGTCAATTACCTAAGCCCGTTCACCTGTTCTACCAATCCAACCCCTACAACAATACAAGATGGCTTTATTTAGCTCCTTCCCATTTCGCCCTATTGATTTTTAAGTCAAAAGATCCATCACAGCCCTTTTGTTGCTTCTAAATAGTGGTGATAGTAAGGATTCTCCTAATTCTCTTTAAATCCTTGACTTAAAAACATTCGTTTAGTTACAGTTTAAAATTATAACAGCAAAAAAAAGTAGCTTATGATTGGTTCTTGCAGTTACAACCTTTGCAACATCCCCGCTCTTAAATGGTAAATAAAAATAAAAATCAGGTGCTCATATTTATGATGGTTGCAGTGTCCTGGGAGTTCACACAATCATCTTTTGTGACCTTCTGATAGGCCAAGGATTTCAAACTTGGCAAGTTTAAGACTAGTGGACTTCAACTCCCAGAATTCCTGAGCTAACATGACTGGAGGAGGAATTTTGGGAGTTGAAGTCCACAAGTCTCAAAGCTGTCAATTTTGAAGACCCCTGTGATAGGCAGTCAATGGGAAAACCAGAATCACTTAACCGGCTCACTAACTTAACAACTGCAGTGATTCACTTAACAGAGATTGCAGGGTCTTGAGGTCATGTCACTTGTGATCTTCCCATCATCAGTGCTGCCAGTCAATGTGGGGTTTGCTTCCTGTTATTGTTAACTACTGCTGTGCCAATGTTGGTAGGGATGTGATTTTCTCCTTAGTAGTTCCTTAATTAAGGCATTGTCTTCTGCTTTTTTTCAACTAATCCTGCAGTAATGGAACCACAGAGAAAAGTATATTGCCACCAACATTGGCAGGACAAATTGCTGTATATAAATAGGGAGCAAACCCCACATTCACTTGTACTGATGATGTTATCCAGTTGCAAACATCTGCAAGCAAACTCAGAAAACACTAAGGACTCCATAAATTACAACTGTATTTTGTATTCAATGTCAGGATGCCAATAGGTGATAGTAGCAGCTGCTTGATGACATCACAATTGAGAGACCGGGCTAGGACTGAAAAAAAATAAAATGGAGGAGCACACCCTCTTAAAGGCATAGGAAATAAAGAGACTCTTAATCCATCATGCAACCCTTCTGGGAAAGAAATTCACAAGCTTCCAGGAAACCCAAATTAACATTAAATAAAGGGATGGCATACCCTAATTTTTGCCATCAAAACTCAGTTTTAAAAAAATCTAACTGAATCTTCTTTGATTGTGCTTTGCATGTTAAGAGGATGGACAACGCCATAAGAATTTTTATTTTGGCATCAATGTCACTGACTGCAATAGACTTTAAATTAAGGCTTACAGTTTAGATAGTCTGGACATCCAAGGTAGTTTATATTCCAATAAGAAGCAAACTTCTAAGTGCTGTTGATAATGTTTGGTGGAATGTGTTTAATTGCCCCCATATCAGAGCTTGTTAGCTGACCTTTACAATTAGCATGCCAGAAACACAACCAAGATGTACACTTTAGCATGCTCGCATATATATTGACTTTCTCTGGATTTATTAATTGCTGGTTGTAGATCCACAAATAGAAAACTTTGTTCTACAAATCATGGCTGGTTCTAAGTTTCTTGCCAATTTTTGTTCCTTTGGCAACCTTAGCAACTTTATGTGCAGACTTCAACTCCCAGGATTCCCTAGCCATCATGGGGAAGCCTGGGAGTTGAAATCCTCCTATCCTATCTTTTCTTCAAGATAAAAAAAACAAAACCCAAAGTCAAGATAAAGATTTTAAAAAAAAACCAGAGCCTTTTGAAAAAGCACATTTGAAACAACCATGACCTGGAGGACTGACAATCTCCACAGATTATCTTAAAAGTTGCCAAGGTTGAAAAGCACTGTTCTGGCTTCTACTTCAGAAAATAATGGATAACTATAGCCTGAATTTACAAGAAGCAGGGAATTCTGGGAGTTGAAGTCCACACATCTCAAAGGGGCCAAAGTTGAGAAGCACTTAGCCACTTAGAACAAGGGTCTTCAAACTTGGCAAATTTAAGACTTGTGGACTTCAACTCCCAGAATTCCTGAGCTAACATGACTGGAGGCGGAATTCTGGGAGTTGAAGTCCACAAGTCTTAAAGCTGTCAAGTTTGAAGACTTAACCTTGAGAAAACTGTGGAAACACACCTATGAGGGCAGGTTGCCTTTAAACTGGCTAACATCTGGACTGATGACGTCCTGCCCCTTAAAGACCTTTCTCTAGCCAGTCCAAGCTGCCCAGTATTATAATACAATAATACAAACCCTATAAAAGCTGAGTAGAAAACAAAACAGTGGAATGTGGTAGTTGTTACGGGAGAGAAGGTAGTGTTTTTTGGAAATAAAACAATGGGAAGCAGCGTAGGGCTAACAGGAATATTGTTCTTTAGTAGTAAGCATCACAAACTGCAGTAGTCTACTACTAGTAATAGTAATAGTAGACTATTACAATTTGTGAGGCCTACTGCTAAAGGACAATTCAGAGTTCTTAGGAACAGACCTGGGGAAGTTGTAAGAACTGTGAGCACCAGCCATTTTGTGTGTGTGTGTGTGTGTGTGTGTGTGTGTGTGTGTTGCTTAAAGGCCAAGGATGCTTGTGTTGTCTCTGGAGTTTTGGGAGCCTACTGACTTTGGGATTTTAAAATAAATAATTTTTATCTATTTTTATCGGTAAAAGAACCTGTGACAAAGTGGTATCAGAAGCGGAATATCCAAAGAGTGCTATATCAGACCCAAAGGGGCAATCACACAAGTGGTAGCGGCAATTTAATATACACCAAATGAAAACAAACATCCAACTAAGGTTTAAAAAGGGTGCAAAAGGAAGGGGGTCCTTGCAGATCGCAGGTTTTGCTGAATTTGCTCAGCTGACGTCCTGCTTGAGGAAACCAGACCCCACACCAGAACTTACACCAAATACACTGACATGGACAAGGGTCCTGGTTACTTGAAGAACATCTCACCCTTATGGCTTGCCCCACTGGTGCTGGCAAAGCAGGATGCTGTGGATCCCATCAATCAAGGAATTTCGGCTGGTGGAGTCCAGAAGGGCCTTCTCTGCCATGGCCCACAGTCCTTTGAAATATCTCGGTGCCTAAGGTGAGATTGGTTCCCATCCTCCTGACTTGACTGCAAGAGCCTGAAGCCCTGGCTCTGCCAGTTGGCTTGAGACCCCAATGGGGGAGCATCAAATCTGAGGGGGTTGATTGACCAATAGCAACTCCCAGTTCATGCCCCCCCATACATTGTTCTATTGCTCCCCATCTTTCAGTTTTAGTTATTTGTATTTCTATTGTGATTTTACACACATTTGTATCACTATATCACTATGTGTATATGTATGTATGTCTGTCTGTCCTTGGTGCTCCATTGGATGATTTAAGGCAAGAGTCTTCAAACTTGACAAGTTTAAGACTTGTGGACTTCAACTCCCAGAATTCCTGAGCTAACACGACTGGAGGAGAAATTCTGGGAGTTGAAGTCCACAAGTCTTAAAGCTGTCAAGTTTGAAGACCCCTGATTTAAGGGGAGCCAAATCTCTCTCCTTTTTGGATTTGACAAAAGGATACTGACAAATCCCACCGAATACCAATCCAGAGAGAAGACTGTGATTATTATGCAAAAGACAGAACTCTCTGTCATGTTTTCAGGAGACAGGAGGAAAAAAAATAGTGTATTTGAAATTACAAAGATGTAGATTTTGTTTGGACATCAGAAAAACAAACAAACCTTCTAACGGCAAAATTTATTCAACAATGGAAAAGGTTTCTCCCAGAGGTGGAGGGCTCCAACTGGGTGACCTTGGGCCGGTCCTTCTCTCCAGCTCAAGGAAGCAGACAATGGTAAGCCACTTCAGAAATCTTGCCCCCCCCACAAATTGCAGATATTTGTCAAGGAGTCAAACACTGACTAGAAGGCACAGGAACAAAATGTTGCATGAAGTTGGGGTGACTAAATGATCTCTTAAGATTCCTCCCAATTTCTCCATTCTATGATTGTTATGTGAATCGGATCATCTCAGTAAATCATTATGCGACTGGTTTAGCATTTTCCCCAATTCATATTCCATTCATATCACCAGCTGCATGAACATGGGCAGCAAGAGAGCATGGGCAGAAAGAACAGCCACCAAATGCAACTCGGTGGAACCATCAGGTAATCCTCGATTTACAACAGTTATTGACCGTTCAAAGTTTACACCAGCACTGAAAAACGTGACTTGTGACCATTTCCTCCCACTTACATCCTTGCAACCCCACCATGGTCATGTGATTTACATTTGGATGCTTGACCCTTCACTCACATTTATGACAGTCGCAGTGTCTCGGGCGCACGTTTTTTGTGACCTCCCCCCACAAGCAAAGTCAATGGGGGAAACCCAATTCACTTAACAACCGTGCCACTCGTTTAAGAACTGCAGCGATTCCCTTTAACAAAGGCGGCGAGAAAAAAAAACCGTGGCAAAACAGGTCCAAACCACAACTTCCCCAACGTCTCCCTCAGCAACATAAATCGTTGGGCTCCATTCCGGTCATAAATTGAGGACCACCTGTACTTTTAATCGCATTCTAAGGTGGTCTCAAGATGAAGGCACCAACCTTCAACAAAGAGCCAACGGTCTCTTGGGGCAAAGCTGGGGGAGGTCGAGGACGGAAAAGGGGCTGGCCCTTAAAAGCCAGAAAGATGCACGCGGGTTCTTAAAACGCCACCGGGGCTGCAGGCTGGGGTTAAGAAGAAACGTGCCCGTCGGTCGTGAGAAAAGAAGATCGGGTGACACGAGGCGATGGGGGGGAGGACGGGCAAGCTTAGCACACGCTTCAAAGGAAGCGGGTCCCTTTTAGCCCCGATTGCCACGGATTCCTAAATTTTTTACAGTGGATCCGGAAAGGATCCCAGGCTCCAAACCCACCCACCCACCCACCCAGCGCCTCCTTCTCTTTGCACCCAGAGAAGCTGGCCGGGCCAAGCGGTTAAATTGCACCCCCCGCTCCCTCCTCCAGCTGCGGTCCAGGTGGAAAATGCACCCTCCTTTCTTTCTTTTTTTTTTTTTTTGCATTTCCTAAGCGCGTTGCAAAGCAGCCCCTCCCCGCGTGCCCGATCGAGGCCGAAAGGAGGCGGCAAAGCCGGGCGGGGGTGGGAGGTGGGAAACCCGAGGAATTCCTGCCGCTCCTCAGCCCGATTCGCACGATCGTTGGTGCAATTCCCGCCAACGCCGCCCGGATCCTCCGTCTCCCGGCCCCCACCCTCCCCTCCGCGACCCAAACCTGAGCGACTCCCGCTCCGACATCATCCATGGCCTCGCGCGGCGGTGGCAGCAGCACAGCCGGCCCCTGCGCTGACGTCACGCTCCCGGGGCGAAGGAAGGAGGGGAGGGGAGGGAGGGGAGCCCCTTAAAGGGGCAGCGCTTCCATTCATCCGGCTCAGACAAAGAGCGAGGAGGAATTCCCGCTCGCTATCTATTCAGGCCGAGCTTGTCCGCGAGTCTCCCTTTGGAAGCTTTCCCGTATCCGGTTATTACCGGATCTCTTCAGGATCCTTCCCAGTATTTCCAGCCGCCGAAAGCCACGGGGGGGCTGGGGCTGATCGGTGGGCATCGAACATGCAACGGAGTATGTTTGGGGTGCTAAGACTGCGACCCCCATAACCCCCAGCCCTCGTGCCTTTCGCCGGCTGGAAATATTAGGAAGGGTCCTAGCAGATCCTGTACAACCGGATTGGGGAAACCTGAATTCCTGCCTTTCGATGGGGGGGGAGGAGGGAAGACTGCGGTCCCCATAATCCCCAGCCCCCGCGGCTGGGCATAGTATCCGTTCTAGAGTTTAGAACCCAAACTTTTTTAGAATTCTTTATTGGCCAAGTGTGATTGGACACATTAAGGGATTTGTCTTGAAACTTATACAAAAGCGTAACTTAGAAAGGGGGTGTTTGAAATCTGTGTTTTCATGTTTACTCAGAAAAATACCACTGTTTCATCTAAACAGAAAAGTTTACACGGATTCGGTGGAGCATCGAACATGCTACTTAATATATTTGGGGTGACCCCTCTGCCCCATCTCCTGGCACCCAGGATAAACAAGTTATTGTGTGTGGGGGGGAGGAGTGCAAAGAAAAAAAGATCCAGGGAGAACAGAATCTGATTTGTGGGATCCCTAGTGCCCTGGACTTGTCTGTTTGCTCCCAGACGTCTCATTACCCTGCAAGGTAACATAATCAGAGAACTCATTTGCTTTTTTTTACATCTGTGGTACACTTGGAAGGGGATCTACTCAACACTACCAGAGCTTTTATTAATACTTGCTGGCATGGGCAGTTCATAAGACTTGTTTCCATTTGCCCACCTGTAAATATGCTCACCTGTAAACAAGCACTTAAATGGTGGCAAGGGGCACATAAGACCAGTCATTTCCTAAACAACTGGGCAATAAGCCTTTCTGGGGTTGAACTGCCTTTGGTGTGGCAGGTTTAATTGAGGTTCATTTGACCATGTCTGAATGGGTGATTCTGCAAACTGAAGTCTACCCGATCAATTCTCCTCTTAAAATCTGGAAGTCAAGAGGACATCCAGCAAAGGACTCTGAAATTTTGGTCCCCTTCCCCAATGAAATCCAGTCAACAACAGGAGCACCAGTATTATGGTTGGTTTTATTTTTATTTTTTTAAGAATAAAATAAAATGGGGGGAAAAAAAACTAGTTAGGGTCCATGGGATCAAAGTCATGGCAAGGGAAATATCCCCCATTCCCACACTTGTGGCAGCCGTTCCAGCGTGATTCAATGCAGGTTGCCCTTTTCACTACTGAATATACAATACAGCAATCCAGAACAATTCAATTCCCAGCTGGGTTGGTTTTTAAACGTGTTTTTTTTTCTAGCCCTCAAGATAATTGATAAAAGTGCATGGGTAGCATCCAAAAAGCCATTAACTGCCTTTCCAATGAACAAGCCTTAAGATTCTGTACTTGCAACATTTCTTATCCTACAGCCCCGTTTCATCAACTTTTCCAATTTCTACAGACTGCAAAATCCATCTTTTCAAAGATTAGCATGTTGATTACTTTTAAGCATGAAGTATTCACTGTCTTCGTAAGGATGCTCCCAAAACTTTCTGTCGGAGTCACAAATTATAGGGATGGTTTAGGTTTCGTGAGTTGTGAGAACTCTTCATCAACTATGGTTTGTTCAGTAAACGAAGTTTACAATAATTCCTGCTTAGCACAATATGTGAATAGAACCGTGAAGATTTATGGTGATTTCATTAATGGGAAAGTAGCCAAATAATAATTATGCAATACTGGAAAGGATGAATCTATGCCAAATCTACAGCTGTGGATATTTTAAGTTCCCTGCACTGAAAAGAGACCTCAGCTGGTATTAGAAAGCAAAGCCTTCTAAAATCTAAATAAGTCAGCTTATTACTTGGATGGGACCACTAGAAAAATTCCAGGACTGTAGATTTTTTTTTTTTTTTGAGAATGAAACCTCCTGAAAGAAGACAAGAAGAATCAAGTTCCATGCCAAGAACAAAAAGGACACGGATATGATCATGAAATGACTGGGGATCAAGGCCTAATTTTACTACTCTTTAGCAACATCTGAATTAGTTCTTGACAAAAGAGGGAAGAGCACCCTTAAACCACCTGATCAAATTTGCTTGAGATTTCTAGACGGTTAAAAAGTTATTCTTTCTCTATAATGGTACATAGTCACTATCCTATTAAACAGCGTTTTGTAATGTGTGAACAGCACTGAGCCCAAGATCTGTTTTTTTGGTTTTCTTTCTGTACAGGTAAACCTCGACTTAAAATTCATTTAGTGACCATTCAAAGTTACAATGGCACTGAAAAAAGCGACTTATGACCATTTTTCATACTTATGACCTTTGCAGCATTCCCCATGGTCATGCGATCAAAATTCAGATGCTTGGCAACTGATTCATATTTATGACCGTTGCTGTGTCCCAAGGTAACCTGATCAACTTCTGTGACTTTCTAACAAAGTCAAGGGGGAAGCCACATTCACATAACCCTTTTACTAACTTATCCACTGCAGTGATTTACGTAACAACGGTGGCAAGAAAGGTCATGTAATGGGGCAAAAAAACAAATGTCTCACAGAACATAAATTTTGGGCTCAACTCTGGTCATAAGTCGTGGACTACCTGTACTGATTCTGCTTAAAAGAAAAAAAAATGATAACACTTGTTATTTTTGAATAGAAAATGCTCCATGTTTTCCAGAACATCTGGTGCTCATAATACACCAAATACCCTGGAAAATACCCTAGAACAGGGGTCTCCAACCTTGGCCACTTGAAGACTTGTGGACTTCAACTCCCAGAATCCCTCAGCCAGCAAAGCGGCTGAGGATTCTGGGAGTTGAAGTCCACAAGTCTTCAAGTGGCCAAGGTTGGAGACCCTGCCCTAGAAAAGCCAAATTATGTGACAACAGCAAGCTACTCAGAGCTTGTTTTGCCTCTCTTGGGTGAGCAGAAAGGGGCCATCAAAACCCGCAAAGGCCTGGTCTCCATCTTGAACGCCATGTTTATGCTGATAGCCATGTGATCAAAGAACTTCCTTCATGTTGGCTGTTCTTACCAAATGTCTCAGGAGGATGAATTGCTCTATTTCTGCGGTACAATTATGGAGGAGGAGCCGAGGAGAACCGGCCCTATGACTTCCTCCAGCAGATCCCTCGCTCCTCTGCCATTTCCTGTTGAATTATTGCCTTTTTCTAAAAAATATACATATATACCTGGGTTAAATGGCAGTAGGCGGCCGTTCCCATCAAACGCCACAGTGGAGGCTTTCTTTTGACATCCAAACGATGTCCAATTCAGCAATTGTCACCCGTGAAGTTTAGGTGGCTGCCAACTTTTCCTTCCACCATTTTCAGGTTCTCGAAGGCTTCGGGTATTCAAAAGCCTCGTCTGTGAAGTCTTTTCTAAAGGTGTTCTTGTGGCTGATGACAAGACGATCGGGGAGAAGGTCCAAGGCCACAGATGGCTGGCAGCATGTACCAACTGCATTTGAACGTTGGTGGAGAGCAATCTCCTGTATGCCACAAGGCTTCAGGTTTTTTTTCCCCCCACCCAGTTTCTTTGGCTGAGATAGTTCCAGGTCTCATCCATCTCAGTAGGGAAGGAAGAGGTATCTCAAGTGAGATTTCCCCTTGGAACAACCCATAGCCACAATCCTACTATGCCTACTTGGATGGCAGCTCTGTCCACTGTCATAGGATGTCTGAACAAACTCTGGATAGGACTGGGCTGTAAAAGAGGTAGCCATTTTATTTATTTTTTGATAAAGGGCCATATGGATCCTGTGAGGGATTTCAATAAAGCTGGAAGGGACCTTGGAGGTCTTCTAGTCCAGCTCTCTTGCTCAAGCAGAAGGCCCTATACCATTTCAGACAAGTGGCTGTCCAATCTCTTCATTAAAAACCTCCAGTGATGAAGCAGCCACAACTTCTGAAGGCAAAGCTGTTCCACTGGTTAATTGTCCTCACCGCTAGAAAGTTTCTCCTTAATTCCAGGTCGCTTCTCTCCTTGGTTAGTTTCCATCCATTGTTTCTTGCCCTGCCTTCTGGTGCTTTGGAAAATAGATTGGCCCTTTCTTCTTTGTGGCAGCCTCTCAAATACTGGAATACTGCTATCATGTCACCCCTAGCCCTTGTTTTCCCTAGACTAGCCAAACCCAAATCCTGCAACCATTCATGTTTTAGTCTCCAAGCCTTTGATCATCTTAGTTGCTCTTCTTTGCACTTTCCCCCAAAGTCTCAACATCTTTTTTGTAACGTGGTGACCAAAACTGGATGCAGTATTGCAGGTGTGGCCTTAGTAAGGCTTTATATAGCAGTACTAATACTTTCCGCCTGTTTGGACAACCAAGGATTGTATTAGCTTTTCAGGCTGCTGCCGCACACTGCTGACTCATGTTTAAGTCATCGTCTACCAGGACTCCGAGGCCCCTCTCAGAGTTATGGTTTTTTGAGCCAGGTTTTGCCTAATCTGTACTTGTACCTTTGGTTTTTCCTGCCCAGATGTAAAATCTTGCTCTTCTCCACATTAAATGTCACGTTGTTGGATTGGGCCCACTGTTCAAGTCTGTCAAGATCTTTTTGGATCCTGAGCTTGTCTTCTGGAGCGATGGATGAGGACAGATCCCAGGAACCCCATCTCCTCATGCCTTCTATTCGAACTAATTAGATCCTGTTCACTTCCCGGACTATCCAGGAGCTTCACTTCATGTACGGTCTACTCTGCTAATCCACTAGGCCCTTCCCACACCCATCCAAAGAATCCAGGGCTTCCACCCTCTATCACACTAGCACTAATCCTATCCCACAAAACTCGGGGATCCTGGCTCGTTACCCCTACAACTAATCCCTACAGCCCACGTCCCTCCCTCAGAGCTCAGGAGTCTCCCCCACCCCCCTTTTCTACTTCCCACCGCTACCCGACTTCCTCCTCCTTCAACGTATGAGGACGTTGATCTCGGTCACGCTGGCCTCCATGACGTTCTCCGCCGTGGTCTTGCCGTGCTGTTCCTTGAGGTGGCGGCGAATGGCGGGCTTGTGGGCAAAGCGCACGTCGCAGTAGGAGCAGCGGTAGGGCCTCTCGCCGCTGTGGAGGTTCATGTGATCGTGCAGCGTGGACTTCTGGGTGAAGCACTTCCCGCAGATGGTGCAGGAGTGGGACTTCACCCCGCGGTGGACATTCATGTGCCGGTTGAGGTTGCTGCTGTGGTTGAACTGCTTGCCACACCGAGGGCACATGAAAATGAAGTGATGGGCCCGCATGTGGAAGACCAGCTTCTCCACCCCTTGGAAGACTTCCTCACATTTGGTGCAGCAGATGATCCTAGAGATCCCGCTACCTCCCCCCAAGGGTTCCCGAACTGCCCCCTCTCCCAACCGCAGGAAAGGTGGAGAAAGGACGGCCGCTCAGTCCTGCGAGGACCAGACCCATCCCACCGCTGCTGCTCTGGCACTCGGCCGCAACGGCTGCTGCCTCGCTGGTCTCCTCCAAATAGCCTCCCCCAGGGATGATCAAGAGGCCTTTCCCTACGTCATCCTCAGAGAGGCTGTAGGAGGCCTTGACCACACCGTGCTGAGCTTTCTCTGGTGTAGACTCTGGAGAAGACTCAACGGCTTCCGCCACCGTAGAGTTGACTTGAGGTTCTTCCTGGTCTCCGGATTCGGCTTTGTCCCATCCCGGCAAAGGAGACAATTCCTTGTCCCAAACTTGCTGTGGTGAGCTTTCTTTGTTCCAGCTTTGCTGAGGCGATGTGTCTTTGCTCCAGCTGGTGCTCATCTGCTGCTGTTGCTGCTGCTTCTTCTGCCGCTGGGCCACTTCCATGGCCGATTCGATCTTCACGATGCAGATGTCAGAGACAGAGTCTTCATACCCAAAATCCTCCTCCTGCTCCTCCTCTTCCTCTTCCGCCTTCATCTCCAACTCCTCTTCCAATGGGAACTCCAGCTTAACAGGCCGCTGAATCGACCTATCAACCATAAGAAGACATTGAGAACATTAGAAAGTGGGTAATGCCACTGTTCTTACAAGGAATCAGGCGATTGGTTCATTATTGCAAACCAATAACTCTCAAGTCTAATTAGCTCTATCCATACTCTAGAGCAGGGTGTCCAACCTTTTTTATGCCGCGGCCCGGTACCGGCATCAGCTGGGCGCCGCCATCTTGTTTTGATGAAAAAGTGCTTCCGGTGAGCTTTTTACCCGGAAAAGCCCACCGGAAGCACTTTTCATCAAAACAAGATGGCGGCGCCCAGCAAACCAGCGGCCCGGTAGGATTTATTCCACGGACCGGTACCGGTCCGCGGACCGGTGGTTGGGGACCCCTGCTCTAGAGACAGGCAGCTCTTCTCAACACAGGTAGTCCTTGACTTACAACCAGGAGCCCCCAAATTTCCATTGCTAAGCAAGACAGTCGCAAAATGAATTGGGGGCCCCCTTTTACGACTTTTTCTTACCACAGTTGTTAAAATGAATCGGTGCAGTTGTGAAGTTAATAACACGGTTAAGCGAATACACGGTTTCCCCACTGACGTTGCTGGTCAGATCATCACAAAACGGGACCACGTGACCTTGGGAGACAGCACAAAGCAAGAACGCCAAAATGACGACACAAACCAAGTCGTGTCATCCTATAAACGCCGGGGTCCTGTATTTGTGCCTCTGTACTTGTGCATCTGATGCAAGTACAGGTAGTCCTCCACTCACGACCGTAATTGTTGAGACCCAAATTTCTGTTGCTATGCAAGACGGTTATTAAATGAGCTTTGCCCCCATTTTGTGACCTTCCTTGCTGCAGTTATTGAGTTATTAAGTGCAACACTGCAGCTGTTAGTAACATGGAATAAATATGAGTCAGTTGAATTTTGATCATATGACCACAGGGCTGTTGCGACGGTCATTTAAGTGTGAAAAATGATCAGAAGTCATTTTTTTCAGTGCCGTTCTAACTTTGGACAGTCACTAAATGAACTGTTGTAGGTGGGGGACTATCTGTAATTACACAGGATAGACAAGACTGAAGCAGAGAGCTATTATGGGTTTGGCTGCCTGGACATGGTGCTATTATCTTGCTTACCCAATATATTCCTTAGAGCAGGGATCCTCAAACCTGGTAACTTTCAGACTTGTGGACTTCAAATCCCAGAATTCTCCAGCCAGCTAAAGTTGCCAAATTTGGAGACCTCTGCCTTAGAGCACGCAGTTAAAGAAATACCACTAAGAGCAATTTTAAATAGCTTGCATTGGTCAGCTGGGGTGAGTAAGAATCACCTCTAGGTGACCAGGCTGGAAACTCCCTCCCCCCTTAAAACAATTGGTTCTTTCCATGGATTCCCCCCCCCCTTTTCTTTTAGGAAGGAACTCGGGCTAGTGGCGAAAAGGGCACCCAAACAGGCTAATAACTGTCTTGCACAAGTATTTGCACAAGACTGAGGAATTCTTCAGCAAACCTCTTGCGTGAGTGCACTTTATTGGATGAGGTAGAGCAACCCACAACGCTGGAAGACTTGAATTTCCGGTAGCCTCCAAATTTGGACGTTTCCTCCTTGAGGTTGATCTTGGGTTCGATGAATTGGGACAGGGCATTCCGACATTTCTCCACCACGTGCTCCATCTGGAGGTAGCTGGCAGCGGTCAAATAGTTCACAATGTCCCTGACGGCAAACTCGAGTGCTCCAGTGTAGCAAGAGAGAAGTAGGTCAGCTACAATTTTGGCACTGTGCATGAGAGACACTTGAAGCTCGGAGGAAGGGTTGAGCAGGAACTGATCTCTCAGAAATGGGGAGCAGGCTGCCAAGATGACTTTGTGGCCGCGGAACTTGAGGCTGTCTGCCACGATGGTGACGTCACAGAAACGCTCCTCAAAGCGCAGCTGGTTCATGTTGCGGAGGGTGGCCGCCTCGTGGCCAGGCAGTTGAAAGCGAAGAAGCTCCACGCCAGATGCCATTTTGGCTCTTGCGAGCTGGCCGACTTTCAAACGGGGAGGAGTAATAGAAGAGGCAGAGGGTCGAAGAAAACCAGCACTGTAAAAAAAACAAAAAAAAAAAAAAAAGGGAAGAGGAAGAAGAAAACGAATGTAAGACTTTAAAATAATCTCACTTTGGACAAAGTGCCACAATCCTGCCCTAGACCACCCCCAAGGCTTCACAGAAAGTGCAAAATCTTAATTTATCCAGTTTGGGATTAGCAAGTTGTATGAACCAAGCAGGCAAACCCTATCCAACTAATCATGCTCTAATTGGAGTTACGGAAACTGAAAAAAAAAGCATAATGCTGGCTGAGTTTACACAGTGTGTTGTCATGTGTGTTATGTGTGTGTGTGGATGGATGGATGGATAGATAGATAGATAGGATAGATAGATAGGATAGATAGTCAGATAGATAGCAGTTTATTATCTGCTTTTCTTTTAAAAAGGATCAAAAGATTTTGGATGTGTATATACACACACACACACACCCTAACCTTTTGCTCCTTTTTAAAAGAGCAGATAATAAACTGCTCTATGCCCTAAATTGTGGTTCAAATTGAAACATATCTCAGAAGTAAGTTTGCCTGATTCATAGTACTTACTAAGCTATAAACCAGTTTTACAAACAACCACAGAAATGTTCTAAATCTAGAGTTGACCTGTGTTGCAATACTTCGAACCACCACTAAAAAAAACCACCTGCAAATAAAATTGGTCTCTGCTGCCACCTAATGGTTGGGTGGTGCTCTGCAGTCCAAATACTAGCAACAATACAATTGTTTCCTTAAGGCACTTCCTTCAACTATACCTCAAACTTCTGATTGCTTTATCAATGATATACTGCAGGAATATGGGAGGGGAGGGGAAAAAGCCAAAAAGAACATATTTTTGTTCCCCAAAGCTAAGAGCTATTTGTGACCTCAAACACAGTCTCTATCCCTGTTCACACAACACTTCAAGATTTGATTTCTGGCTTGGGACGTTAAGGGAATCCAGTCAATATTATTCTGCTCTTTAGTTCAGGGTTTGCAATATCGTCTCCAGATCTGGGCTTCCCTTGCAAAATATCAAAGCCTACGTTGCATTTTTTTTGAGGTTGTGCCATGAAGAAGTTATTTTCGGCTTCTATACATTTTCTGCAAGGACGAATATTACATACACCCATACAAAAAAAGAGGGAAGCACCCGTCTAGGCTCGGCTCAATTCCCCAAGTGTTTTCTACGCCCTACTCCTCTTTCACTTCGCTGGCCTGTTACCGTTTAATTTAAAGAGCCGACGTTTCAGGCATCGAGCCAACGGACACGGCTTTTCCAGCACACACGAGCATCTTCCACGTGTGTGCGCCCAACTTACAGCGAACAACTATTCCGCCGCCACAGAAGTTGCAAGCGAGTGCTTGCAAAAAAAAAAAGGAAAATAAAACAAGTGTGGATTAACTTTACGGGCGATGGCTGGGGAGGTATGGCGTTTAATTCCCACCCAAAGGGAAGCGCCGTGGGAAGGGGCAAAACCCCCGCGGTGCGTGTGAAAAGTCTGCCGCGTTGTCCCTCTCGGCTTTCCCAACCAGGCGCCCTCCCAGCTCGCTGGATCAAAGATCGGAAGCGATTCTTCGATTGCAAAGCGCCGCTTTCCAGGCACCGAAGAAAAAAAAGAGAGAAAAAAGGCGGGAATTTTCCCTTCACACTCTCTCTCTTGCAGCACAAAGCCTAACCTGCAACCTTTTCTTTTCTTTTCTTTTCCCGCGCGGGGGTGCAAGAAAGAGGCTTGCACTTTTCTTCCCCTCGTTTGCACGCTTCCCCAACCCCGGGATCTCTCGCGTGCACGCTTGCACACACAAACCACCCCGCTCTGCTGCTGCTGCTGCTGATCCCCGGCTCCCTTTCCCCCGCTTTTGCAAGCTCCTTTCTCCCTTTGCAAAAGAACCAGTTTCGTTTCCTTGCAAAAGAACCGGAGACCCACCTACCCACCCACCCACCCTCTCGTCCCGGGTATAGATCCCCGCCTCACACCACCCCCACCCCCGTTTCCCCAACCTCTTCTTCCCCCCTCCCCACCTCACCTGGATCGCGGTTCCCCCTCTCTTGGAGGAGAGGGGACGGCCCCAAATCGTCCAAAAAAAAAGAAGGAAGCCAACAGAAAGGAATTAAAGGGGCCTCCTTAAAGGGCCAGAAACGAGGGGGAGGCAATATTTGTCAGCCAGATAGAAAAAGAAAGAAGGGGAAGGGGGCGGGGGAAACCCTCCGAAAAGGGTCAATGAAAAGAAGGAGGGAAGAAGCAGAAACAACTTCATTGCATTGTGGGAGAGAATCCACCCGTGGGATCCTTTAAATACCCATCTTCTTCCCCTTTAAGGCCGGTGACGTCATCAACCCGCGCCTGGAGGGCAAGAGGGGAGGGATGTATTCTTCAGCCTCCTCCAAATCACCTTGGCAACTAATCCCTCCCGCTCCTTGGAAACCGCTTTTGTAGAGATGGAGGAGTTTTGGTTTTTCCCCCCCTCCCTTTTTAAAAGAAAATTATGAGGTTTCCAAAGGGGAAAATCAACTGGGAAGAGCCTGAAGTTTTCCCGCTATATGCCGTCTTCGAGATGGCAAGGGTGCAAATCTAGCCTCTGAAACCAGCCCGAAAAGCTCTCCTGCCCTTTCCCAGTTGTCGGGCTGCAAGAAATTTCCTTTTTCTCATCTAAACAACCGGCTTCCCATCGATAAGAGCTTTAAAACTATTTAAGAGAGTCGTTAGATTTTTTTAAAAAGTCCTACAACTGGCCCAAACCGATTTTTAAAAACATCCCCTGCTTTGAATGTGCTTGCAAAGCAGTATAGGTAGTCCTTACAACCACAATGAAGCTGCAAATTTCTGAATAGGAGTGGATAAGAATAGAATAAGAAAAGAGAAGAATAGAATGAGAAGAGAGAATAGAATGAGAAGAGTGGAGAGATAGAGTCCAGAAATATTTCACAAGAAGAATTCTCCACTCCTCTATTCATTGCAAAATACCTTATGCCACCAGACTTGAAATTCTAGAACTAGAAAACCTAGAATTACGACGCCTTCGGTCTGATCTAAGCATAGTATATAAAATTATACATTGTAATGTCCTACCTGTCAATGAACACTTCAGCTTCAGCCACAACAATACAAGAGCACACAATAGACACAAACTCAAGGTGAACCGCACCAAACTTGATTGCAGGAAATACGACTTCAGCAACAAAGTAGTCAATGTCTGGAATACTCTACCTGACTCTTCCCCAAACCCCAAAAACTTTAACCTTAGACTGTCTACTATTGACCTCACCCCTTTCCTAAGAGGTCTGTAGGGGGCGTGCATAAACGCACCAACGTGCCTACTGTCCCTGTCCTATTGTTTCTTTTTATTTTTCTTATATGTATCCATTTTCATGTATTCATAACTATGCTTATACTTATACCTGTTATCTTATAATCGCTTGACAAAATAAAATAAATAAGAGAGAAGAGAATAGAATAAATAGAAGAGAGGAGAGAATGAGAAGAGAATAGAATAGAGTAAGAATAGAACAGAACAACAGAATAGAATAGAACCTTTATTATTTTGTTTTTGTTTTTTTGAAAACAGTTTTATTAATTTTAACAACAAACAAAAACACATAAAACATAAAAACATCATCTTTCCTTCATAAGTTTACAGACAGTGTATCGGTTGGTTTACCACTTTTTTTGTGCATCCATTTCATAGTCTCCATTGTAATTATATTACATAATAGCTCATATTATCTATCAACAATTATATAGCCTGATATTATTAAACAATCATTTGACTATAATTTTATTAATTCATACTTTAACGAGATAACTATAGTTTACTTTATTTTATAGCAAATCATAAAGTCATACCAAGTCTATCTTAATAAAATTTTATAAAGATAGTATTAAAGAAAAAAAAGAAATATGTATTCATTGTTTCCTAAAGTTCTAAATATTCTATTATTATATTTTATTATCTAGCCATTGATAGAAAAGGTCCCAAATTTCATAAAATTGTTTATCTTCTTGTTCTCTAATTTCAAATGTCAATCTACTCATTTCAGCACATTCCAATATTTTCTTAATAATTTCTTCCTGTGATGGTATTTTCTCACTCTTCCAATTTTTAGCAAATACAATCCTAGCTGCTGTTAACACATTTACAATCAAATATTTCACATTTTTATTGTATGTATCAGGTAAGATTCCCAATAAAAAAATCTCTGGTTTTAAATCTATGTTTCTTTGTCATTTTTTCCAACCATATGCGAATTTTAGTCCAATATTTTCTAGCATCCTCACAAGTCCCACCACATATGGTAATATGAGCCAGGTATCTGATGACATTTCCAGCATTTTTCAGATTTATTCTTGAACATTCTTGCTATTCTTGTCGGGGGAAAATGCCACCTGTAAAACATCTTATACAGATTTTCTTTATATGCTGTTGACATTGTCATTTTATAATTTTGAGACCACAATTTTTGCCATTTCTCTAAATCAATCCCATATCCAAAATTCTTCCCCCAAACAATCATAGTTTCTTTAACTTGTTCTTCCTCTAGTTTAATTTCCAGTAAATAACCATATAATTTTTTAATCACTTTTTCATCAGTACCTGTCAAAATCTTATCTAAGTCAGTCAATTTATCATAGAATCCCTCTGTTTTAGAATCTTTAACATACCTTGAGTGTATTTGCGCATATGAAAACCAATTCATCTTTATATCTTGTTCTTCTAGATTTTGCATCGTTTTAAGTTCACCCTTTTCATCCAATATTTCCCCATATCTAACTGTTTGTTCCTTCTTGTATGTTATAGGATAAGAAAAAGCTTCAATAGTTGATAACCAAACTGGGATTTTCAAATAACATTGTCTCTTAATTTTCTCCCAGTTTAACCATAAAGACTCCCGTATATAATGCCTTCTAAAATAGCCCTGCGATTTAGTTCCCTTATACCACAGAAAAGCATGCCAGCCCAGTAATAAATCATGTCCTTCTAGTGTCAACAATCTAGTCTCTTAATGTTATCCATTCTTTGACCCACATCAAATTTGCAGCTTGATAATACAACTCCCAATTAGGAAGGCCAAATCCTCCTCTAGTTCTAGCATCTTGTAACAGTTTTAATTTTATTCTGGCTTTCTTGCCTTGCCATATATACTTCAACACAATTTTATTTAAGTCTTCAAAATAATCTTTGCCAAGCCTAATTGGTATTGTTTGAAACAAATATAAAATTCTGGGTAAAATATTCATCTTGATTGTTGAAATTCTGCCTATTAATGACAGTTGTAGGTTTTTCCATTTCTTCAGATCAAGTGCTATCTGCTGTTTGAGTTTAATATAGTTGTTCTCTTTCAATGTAGTACATCTTGACATCAAATATATCCCCAAATACTTAACCTTATTCGTGACTTGAATTTTCAATAGGTCTGCCAGTTCTTCTCTTTGTCTTAGCAGCATGTTCTTTGTCAGAATCTTTGTTTTATCTTTATTTATTTTCAAACCAGCCATCTCACCGTACGTCTCTATCTTTTCCAATAGTTTTAAAGCTGTCTCTAGAGGATCTTCCAGAATGAAAACCAAATCATCCGCAAAAGCTTGTAGTTTAAATTCCTCCTTTTTGATTTTCATTCCTTTTATATTTTGGTCCTCTCTAATATTTCTATTCAACACTTCCAAAATCAATACAAATAGCAAAGGTGATAATGGGCATCCTTGTCTTGTGCCTTTTCTTATGTTAATAGAGTCTGTAAGTTCTCCCTCTATCATTACTTTTGCCGTTTGCTTATAGTATATGGCTTCTATTGCTTGAATAAATTTTCTGGCAAAACCCATCTGTTCCAGTAGTAGTAACATAAATCTCCAGTTCACATTATCAAATGCCTTTTGGGCATCTAGGAATATCAAAGCCATTTATTTTTCAGGATGCGCCTCATAATATTCCAAAGTGTCCAGAATTACTCTCATATTGTCTTTGATTTGTCTCTTTGGCAGAAATCCATTCTGATCAGGATGAATAAAATTATTTAAGTATTTTTTAAGCCTTTCTGCCAAAATTGAAGCAAAGATTTTATAATCTGCATTCAATAAAGAAATAGGTCTATAGTTCTTGATTTGTAATGGATCGGCCCCTTCTTTTGGAATAAGTGTAATGTAAACTTCTGACCATGTTTTAGGTATCTTCTTATTTGACATAACTTCATTCATGACTTCTAGCAATGGAATGCTCAACGATTCTTGTAGTGTTTTATAAAATTCTGCTGGAAGCCCATCTGGACCTGGTGCTTTTCCATTATTCTGTCTGTTGAGTGCTTCGGTTAGTTCCATCATTGTTATAGTACTTTCTAGCATTTTTTCAGTCTCTTCAGGTATCTTAGGTAGGTTAGCATTTTGTAAATAGTGTTTAATTTTTTCCTCATCAATATCCTCTTGTTTATATAGTTGTCCATAAAAGTCTCGGATAATTGCCTTTTTCTCCTTGTCACCATAGCACATTTGACCTTGATCATCTATTAACTGTAATATTTTCCTTGATTCTTTCTCCTTTCTCAGTTTGTATGCTAACCATCTACCTGGCCTATTTGCATCTTCAAAATAGTTCTGTTTAGCACTTCTAATTTTTTGTGCCAATTCTTCTTTCTCTATCTGACCCATTTTATGTTTAATTATGTCCATTTTAAATTTAATATCTTTTTTCTGTAGCATTTTCTGTAATTCTTTTTCCAGTTTTTTGTGGTCAACTTCTAAAGCTTTGATGGTTTGCCTCTTCCTAACGTTCTTTTTCTTTGTATAGTCTATTATTAGTCCTCTCTCATATGCCTTCATTGTATCCCAAACATTCTGTATTGAAGTATCTTCTTTTTTATTTTCACTAAAGAAGAAAGCCAATTCTTTCTCCATCCATTGTGTGAAGTCTTTTTCCTTTAAAATAGTATTATTTAATGTCCATCTAGATCTTCTTTTTTGTCCTTTCCATTTAATTGTCATTAGATTATGGTCTGCCCATGTACTTGTTTCAATATTTATTTCTTGGATATTAGATATTAATTCTGTTGATGTCCAAATCATATCTATTCTGGACCATGATAAATGTCTATTTGAGTAAAAAGTATATTGTTGAATTTTAGCATTTCTTTCTCTCCATATATCTTTTAAGTTTAATTCATCTATCATTTTGAAAAAGGATTTAGGGAGAGTCTTTCTATTTTGTTGTGTTGCTGTTGCTGTATAGTCCAGTTTATTGTCTACAATTCCATTGAAGTCTCCCATCATAACTATATTAGCATAGTCCAGTTCAATTATTTTCATATGTAATTTTTTGTAGAATTCTTCTTGTTTATCATTCGGGGCATAAATTGCAACCAGGAGTGTTTTATTGTCATTTTGAATGTACACTAATTGGCATACATTAAAATGAAATTTTGTTGCACGCAGCTCTCAAAGGGTCTCCACCTCCAATACACACTACATAAACGTGACTAAATAAATGGTGGTGGCTAAAGCAAGACGTTTGCTAAGTGGATCTTAGAACATAGAACAACAGAGTTGGAAGGGACCTTGGAGGTCATCTAATCCAACCCCTTGCTCAAGCAGGAGAGTCTCTTCCAAATATTAGTCTCTAGGACTGAACTCACAGCCTCCTGACTGTGAGGCAAGAGCTCCACCTCTAGGCCACCACCCCATTGTATGACCTTTCTTGCCCCACTTGTTAACTGACTCACTACAGTTTTTATGTTAATAATGTGGCTGTTAAGTGAATCTGGCTCCTCCCCACCCCAATTGACTTTGCTTGGCAGAAAGTCACAAGAGGTGATTGCATGAACCCAGGACAGTACAACCGTCATAAATATGAATCAGTTGCCAAGCATCTTGATCATGTGACCATGGGGATGGTAATGGTCATGTAAAAAACGGTCATAAGTCCCTTTTTCCAGTGCCATTGTAACTTTGAATGGTCACTAAGCAAACAGTTGTAAATCGAGGACTACCTGTATTTTATTTCTTTATTATTCCTTTTATTTACTTCCCAGGCATTTGGGAAGTTCTCATCTAAGTGATGGCTGTTATTAGGGGTAGATGTTCCGGACTAGCAGACTTGAAAGCCTGCAATCGGATTGGTCCGCTAACAGCGGGTCGTGATTGGTCGCTCCAGACTGATCTGATTGGCTAGTTAACGAGCTGCCGTGATTGGGCAAGCCAAGCGCGGCAAGCTCAAATCGTTGTCATTGGACATTTAGCCGCAGCCAGCTCTATAAAAGGGGCTGCTGCGGCTAGGATATTTCGCTCAGATCTGAAGTCACTAATAAAGAGCTGTTGTTGCTATCTGAGTCTCGTCTCCGTTCTTGGACCCATCCTCCCAGATTTAACACTGGCGACGAGGATGGGATGCGGAGACAGCAGAGCTGACTGAGCACTCACGGAAGATTGACTGAGCACGTAGCTGACAGCGCGCAGACGTCGGCAGAATGGCCAGCAGCACTATACCACCCGCCCTGTTCGATCCAGCTAGCGAAGACTGGGACTCATATATGGACAGGTTTCAAATGTTCCTAGAGTCCAACAATCTGAAGGATGCAACCCCCAGCAAAAAGCGAGCAGTTTTCCTAACGCATTGCGGACCCGCCGTCTTTAAGATGGCCAAAGCACTTGCAAAACCGGCTGAAGTTAAATCAATGGACTGGGATACCCTTGCTCCCATCCTCCGCAACCATTACGCTCCAGCAGTACCGACTCTCATCCGCAGACACGAATTTTACCAAAGGGATCAACGTGAAGGTGAGAGCATCGGGGATTTTGTGGCTGACCTACGGAATTTAGGCGGATTATGTGGCTTCGCTAATCTAGAAGAAGCCATGCGGGATCGAGTCGTCCTTGGCCTGAGAGACCCAACGGTCCAAAGCAAAATCATGGCCAAGGGAGACATCTCCCTCGCGGATTCCATTACCGACGCCACTGCAGCTGAAGCCACCCGCAAATCAGCAGCACGAATGCGCCGGGCAAATGGGGCCAGCCGCCAACCCACCAACGATACGGCAACGCCATCAGAGAAATACACGTCAGCCACCCATCATGAAGACATCGAATCCTCATCAGATAGTGAAGAGGAAGAAGTCCACAGACTCCGGTCAGAACGCGAGCAATGAGACCAGCGAGATTGAAAACCCAATTTCCAATGCGCTGGATGCGGGGGAAACCACCCACGATCTGAATGCAGATTCCTAGGTGCCATCTGTCGTTTTTGTGAAAGACGAGGGCATATTGCTAAAGTATGCTGGAACAAAAGAGGTTCCAGCCCCAGACGGAAAGAAAACAGTCTCCGACAAACTGAGGGCAACCCCACCACAAATCGGGACCGCCCAAACAACCAGTGGAACCAATACAACAGAAACCGGAAATTCAATGGCACACCCAGACGGGAAGAAGCACATCAGACTATCACCATCGGCCACGCTTCATCCTTGGACACCAAGAAAATCCGTGTAGAGGTCACCATTGAAAATCAACCGTGCATCATGGAAGTGGATTCCGGGTCCTCCCTGTCCATGGTCTCCTGGAAAACCCTAAAGCAGCTGATTCCCAACATCCGCCGCCGAGATCTCAGCACCCAGAGACTTATATTAAAGGACTACCAGGGCAACCGAATTCCAGTCGCTGGCTCCAGTCACTTCCAGGTCTCCTTCAAGGACCACACCGCAATATTACTACTCACCATCGTTGATAGAGACCGACCCAGCCTACTGGGTCTACAGTGGTTCGCGCCATTAGGAATCGGAATGGCAGGCATCAACCAGACTGAAAACGAAGACTGGGAAGCGGCCCTCGTCCAGGACTTCCAAGAAGTTTTCAGCGAAAAACTAGGCAAGTACAAGGGGTCCCCTATCTCTTTTAATCTCCGCCCTGACATCGCGCCCATTCGCCTAAAACCACGCCGAGTTCCTTTTGCCCTCAAGCCCAAAATTGACGAGCAACTGGACAAACTAATTGCACAAGGCGTGTTAGAACCCATTGATCACGCCAGATGGGAGACCCCAATTGTAACCCCCATAAAACCTGACGGATCTTTGAGAATCTGTGGGGATTACAAGGCCACCCTCAACCACGCATTACAGCAGAGCGCCTATCCGGTACCAGTGGTCCAGCATCTACTTCACTCACTCGGGGGTGGCAGAATATTCGCAAAGCTTGACCTGGCCTAAGCTTATCAACAGTTGCCAGTAGATGCTGAAACCGCCAAAGTCCAAACCATAGTTACACACAGAGGCGCGTTCAAATGTAACAGACTCCAGTTTGGAGTAAGCGTAGCACCAGGCATCTTCCAAAGTCTGATGGAGAGGTTGTTGCAGGGCATAAAAGGGGTCATGCCCTACTTCGATGACGTGTTAATAGCTGCCCCAACAAGGAGTCAATTAGAGAAACGGCTAAGAACAGTCCTTCAAAAGTTCCAAGACGCTGGCCTCAAGGTAAAGAAAGAAAAGTGCCAGTTATGCGCTGAAAGGGTTGAATTTCTTGGTTACCTCCTTGACAAACAAGGAATTCACCCTACAGAAAAGAAATTGGCCACCATCAAAAATGCCCCAAGACCAAAAAACAAAACAGACCTTCAAGCCTTCCTGGGACTCATTAACTTTTATAACATTTTCCTACCCCAGAAGGCGACCGTTGCTGAACCCCTTCATAGACTCCTCGATAAGAAGGCTTCCTGGATTTGGGGATGACGGGAGGAACATGCCTTTCAGCAAGTAAAAGACCTTTTAACTTCGGATGCAGTACTCATCCAATATAATGAAACACTTCCATTAACGGTGACTTGTGACGCCTCACCTTTCGGGGTAGGAGCTATCCTGAGCCACGTCCTACCAAACGGTACGGCCTATTGTATTTTTTTCAAGAACTTTGTCAAAAATAGAAAGGAACTATAGTCACCTAGACAAGGAAGCCCTCGCTATTGTATCTGCAATCAAAAGGTTCCACGAGTATGTGTATGGGAGATCATTTTCCATCATCACAGATCATAAACCATTACTTGGCATCTTGGCAGGCGACAAACCTACTCCACACATTCTATCCCCTAGAATGACACGATGGTCGGAGTTTCTAGCCGCCTACGACTATCAACTGACACATCGCCCAGGTAAAACCATTCCCCACGCAGACGCTTTGAGCCGCTCTCCACTGCCAGAACTCCAAGATGACCCAGCTCCCACACTACCAATACTACAAATTGAGACACTGCCATCACCTCCACTAACAGCACAGGACATCGCATTAGAAACCAGAAGAGACTCATGCTTGGCGCGAGTTCTTGGCTGGGTGGAGAGGGGATGGCCAGAAATCGAACCCAACGAAACCTTTAAACCCTTCAAAAACAGACAGACAGAACTTTTTTCACAAAAAGGGTGCGTGTTGTGGGGAGACCAAGTGGTCATACCAGCAAAACTACAAAAAAAAGTTCTACAATTGCTGCACGACGGGCACCCGGGCATCGTACGTATGAAAGCGTTGGCGAGAAGCTACGCCTGGTGGCCAGGTATGGACAAACAAATTGAAACCTGGGTCGCCACCTATAGCAGGTGCCAAGAGACACGCTCGGCCCCACCAAAAGCCTCACCAGCCGAATGGGAAACGCCCAGAGGCCCCTGGTCACGCATCCATATCGATTTTGCGGGACCTACAAAAGGGCATACTTTCCTAATAACAGTAGACGCATATTCTAACTGGCTCGAGGTTAACAAAATGAAGACTACCACCACTGATGCAGTCATCAAGAAATTGAACAGACTTTTTGCAACTCACGGCTTACCAGATGTCCTGGTATCCGATAATGGCCCTCAATTTACTGCTTTAGCCTTCGAACAATACTTAGCAGACCGTGGCATACGACACACATTGACATCACCGGTTCACCCAGCGGCGAATGGTAGAGCTGAACGAATGGTCCAGTTCACAAAAAGAACTCTACAAGAAATGGAACAAGGCAACATCCATGATAAAGTCACCAGGATGCTCCTTCTCCAGCACATTACACCAAACAGTACGACCAACAAAAGCCCAGCTGAACTTCTGATGGCCAGAAAACTCAGATCGCCTCTCGACCGCCTACACCCTGCGTACACCCCGGAAAAACCCCTGGGCTCCAGTAGTAAACACCGCGCCTTTAAGGTAGGAGATCCCGTATTTGCAAAAAACTTTTCCGGTGACCCATTGTGGATCCCTGCCAAAATAACTCAGATTACAGGCCCCCGTTCCTACTGCCTGGAAACCACAGATGGGAGACTGTGGAAACGCCACATCGACCAGCTACGATCCAGGCTGACCACATCTTCCATTAGTGACCCCAACCACGAAACCAGAGGGGGAGGGGAAACAGGGGGTTCTGAAATTGAACCAACATCTGGCCTAGAAGAACAAATCATATACTCACCAGCTGATGGAGAACCTTGGCAATTGGTCACCTCACCTAGTAGCAGCAACCGAGCAGGTTCAGCGAACCCGGAGAGCCCAAGCGGTAGCAACGAAGGAGGCGTTTCAATCATTCCAAGGTCACCAGAGGGGAGTCACAGCTATGGAACCGGCTCACCGACCCAGGCAATCCCAGCAAGCAGCCCGTCGGAACCCGAAACCGGGCACAGACATTTTGAACCTTGAAAGTCAGGTAGACAGGTGTGAAGACCCGCCTACCTGCAAGACTACATAACCCCACCCCTTAGACGGAACCTAGCAGACTTGAAAGCCTGCAATCGGATTGGTCCGCTAACAGCGGGTCGTGATTGGTCGCTCCAGACTGATCCGATTGGCTAGTTAACGAGCTGCCGCGATTGGGCAAGCCAAGCGCGGCAAGCTCAAATCGTTGTCATTGGACATTTAGCCGCAGCCAGCCCTATAAAAGGGGCTGCTGCGGCTAGGATATTTCGCTCAGATCTGAAGTCACTAATAAAGAGCTGTTGTTGCTATCTGAGTCTCGTCTCTGTTCTTGGACCCATCCTCCCAGATTTAACAGTAGAAGTCATCAAATCTGTAATACAACAAATTTCCTTTTTCTCCTTCAGCGTCATTGTTAGACAACCAGCTTCCTCTGGCAGATTTCCAATTGTTAACACATTTGTCAAATTTTCATCCCAGGCATTTAGAAGTTGAATAGTGGCTGAGAAATTCCCCACTTGGTCCTCAAGTCTAGTTACTTTCTGGAATATGGAGGCATCTTTGTGGAGACTAAAATATATGAAGAATGGTTGCAGGATGTGGGTTTGGCTAGTCTACAGAAATGGACTAGTGGAGACATGATAGCCGTATTCCACTATTTGAGAGGCTGCCACAAAGAAGAAAGGGCCAATCTATTTTCCAAAGCACCAGAAGGCAGGGCAAGAAACAATGGATGGAAACTAATCAAGGAGGGAAACAACATGGAATTAAGGAGAAACTTTCTAGCAGTGAGGAGAATTAACCAGTGGAACAGCTTTCCCTTCAGAAGTTGTGGGGGCTTCATCACTGGAGGTTTTTAAGAAGAGACTGGATAGCCACCTGTCTGAAATGGTATATAGAGCCTCCTGCTTGCTTTGGAAGGGGGACCCCAAAGTCCCTTCCAGCTGTATTTTGATTCTGGATCACAGATCAAACTTACCAAGGAGTTCCAGAAAATGAAGTGGCAGAAAAAAAAATTGGTTTAAATACGTTAGAGCAGTGGTTCCCAACCTTTTTTTCGCCCCGCACCCCTAAAGAAATTTCACTCGAACCTCTCACCCCCTGAAATAAATAATAAATAAAAATGCCAACATAGAGCCAATATCCTATTATTTACCTGGACTTTTCTCGCACCCCCTGGAATATCGTCTCGCAACCCCCAGGGAGTGCAAGCACCCCAGGTTGGGAACCCCTGCGTTAGAGGATATGGATGTCACAGTACTTTTTGTTGCTTTTTTGTTTATCTTATTGTAAGGCTGGTTATTTCCAGTGAAGTGGCATAAGTAAATAAATTAATCCTTTTGGTTAGAAAATGAATACAGTTGAATACAATACGTTCTTACTTAGGTTTGTGACATAAAGACAACAACATTTCAGTGCCGTGCTGTCTTCATTACATCAATGGAATGCCATCTATAAGACTCGTTTTAATAACTCATGCGGAAATAATGGATGGAAACTAATCAAGAAGAGAAGCCTTTTGGAATTAAGGAGAAACTTCCTCACCGTGAAGACAATTAACCAGTGGAACAGCTTTGCCTTCAGAAGTTGTGGGGGCTTCATCACTGGAGGTTTTTAAGAAAAGACTGGAGAGCCACTTGTCTGAAATGGTATAGGCCAGGGTATACTGCTTGAGCAGAGGCTTGGACTAGAAAATCTCTAAGGCAGTGGTGGGATTCAAAAAATTTTTTTACTACCAGTTCTGTGGGCGTGGGTTGGTGGGCATGGCCGGGGAAGGTTGCTGCAAAATCCCCATTCCCTCCCCACCCCACTAACCTGCTTTCCAGCTCCATTCTCCTGTGCAGGGCAACAAAAAGGAAAACCCAGCGGATCAGCTGGGACTTGGGAGGCAGAGAATAGATGGGGGTGGAGCCAGTCAGAGGTGGTATTTGCTGGTTCTCTGAACGACTCAAAATTTCCGCTACTGGTTCTCCAGAACTGGTCAGAACCTGCTGAATGCCACCTCTGCTCTAAGGTCCCTTCCAGCTCTATTTCCTTCAGAAAAAAGTGCAAGACATTTTTTTGCTAATAAAGTCACTTTCCTATGTTGACCAAAGGAGCCAAGGAGATAACTGAGCTAACAATTTTGCAAAATGATTAGGAATTGGTTCAATCTTATTGACTCTAAAGATGTCAAGCGTTTAATTTCTATCACCAGTTTGACCATCATTCTTCCTGGCACCTTTTGGTGGCTAAGGTGGGACTGAGGGAATGGACTTGAGAAATAAGGGAGAAGGGCGGTAAGAAGAGTGAAATATAAATAAAACCTTTTTTGAGGTTGGGAGGTGATAGATATCTGCAGCTATGAGAAACTCTCTTTGGAAGAGGTTATCTGTCAGCCCCACAGCGTTTCTATCCATTATTACGACAGATCTTGGAGAAAGTATTGGGACTTCAGCTGTAAAGAACCTTGGATGAAACTGGATGATCCAGCTCAGAACCAGCTGTGTGTATGTGTGTGTGTGAGAGAGAGAGAGAACTGGCTGTTCCTGTGAATGACCTTTGTTGAGACTTGAATGTTAGGAATGCAGCTTTCCTTGCTAGGTTTGTCAGCTGCTTTTTTATTGCCATCAATCATAATATATTTTGCAACACCTTATAGGAATTGAAACTGAGGGCACTGCATTATAATTCTCCTTCCTGAGTGGGTGATATCAGTCACTAGTGATGAGGGCTGAAGGATGAGACCCGTAACCTCTTTTATGTGGGGCATTGCACACACTATATAATAATATATAATATCTACATGAAGCCAGCTGAGGAAGTCATCTGGAGTTAAAGGTGAAATATCCATACAGGTAGTGGCTGATTTACAACCGTTTGCAAAATGGCCAACCAATGTTATGACAGTTAACTCTCACGGTCCCTGCAGTCGCGTAAGCAAAATTCAAGAACTTGGCAATGGGCATGTATTTAAATATCCTGGGGATTCACTTAACAACCACATGGTTTACTTGACAGCGAATGATTTGCTCAACAACCATGGCAAAAAGTGGCCAATTGGGCATGACTCACCTAACAATGGTCTCACTTAGCAACAAACTGAAGTTCTGGTCCCAATTACAATAGTTAAATTGGGGACTCCCTGTATGCTAATCACATCTAACTAATTCATCTCAACGCAGGGATGAAAAGGTTGTGTGGAAGTTCTTACCCAAGTCCTTCAGAGTAAGACTGCGTGAATGAGTTGAAATTGAGTCCCAGGAAGAAAAAGAAAGTATTTTTCCTGTACAGGTAGCCCTTGACTTACAACGATTCACTTAGTGACTGTTCAAAGTTACAACGGCACTGAAAAAAGTGACATGACAATTTTTCACGCCTGTGACCTTTTACAGCATCCCGATGATCATGTGAGCCACATTCAGATGTTTAAGCAACTAGTTCATATTTATGATGGTTGCAGTGTCTTGGGGTCATGTGATCCCCTTTGGTGACCTTTTGACAAGCCAAGTCAATGGGGAAGTAGATTCACTTAACAACCAGGTTACTAACTTAACAACAACTGTAGTGATTCTGTCAGCTTTGGAAGCCATATTGAGACCAGATGCTCCCACGCAACCACATTTTGAGCCTGGGAAAATGGGAGGGGGAAAAATTTTTGGAATGTACATAGTTAGACATAATAACGGGTGGGATTCAAATTTTTTAACAACCAGTTCTGCGGCGTGGCTTAGGTGGTTGGCGTGGCTTGGTGGTCATGTGACTGGGTGGACATGGCTTGGTGGTCATGTTATTGGCTGGATGTGGCCAACTCAATATCACTCACATCGAGGCACGCATCTCCTTGCCTGGCCTCTCATGACTGTGGGAATGCTGCAACAGTCGTAAGTGAGAAAAATGGCCATAAGTCACTTTTTTCAGTGCCATTGTAACTTTGAATGGTCACTCCACACAAGCAAAGTACCAGCAAAGGAGGGGAGAAAAACTCCAGAGAAGTTCCAGAGACAGGAAGTCCAGTCCTGTCAAGAATGTAATAAGGGTTAACGGAGAGGCAGTTTCTGCAAGCAACACCAGAATGTTTCCTTCCTGTCTTCCTTACAGGATTAGGCCAGTAATTTCTTCTAACAACCGGTTCTCCAAACTGCTTAGAATGTTAACAACCGGTTCTAGCGAATACGTGCGAACTGGTAGAATCCCACCCCCGCATAATAACATTCTTTTTCTAATTCAAGGTCATGTTATTTTGCGCATAAGTGAGGGGAAGTCTCAAGTTGGGATGGATGGTGATTGGGGCATGTGATGTGATGATGGGTGCCGGGGATGGATTTGTAGTTTTTAATTATTGCAGGGAAGCCCAGAACTTTCAGATTCGGGATTCCCCCGTTTGTGCCAGTTTACTATCCAAAATAAAAAGGAACCTTTGGGAAGATGTCTGTCTCGGAGTTATTGGTTGGGAGTGGAGGTTTTCTGGAACGCTGACAGATTCACTTATCAGCTGAGGCAAGAAAGATCGTAAAATGGGGCAAAACTGACTTAAGGAATGTCTCACCTAACAACAGAAATTTGGGGGCTCAACTGTGGTTGTGAGTCGAGGACTACCTGTAGCAGTTTGGTGGGCCCGCCTGTGGGTTTCTATAAGGGACAACAGTGTCTCTGAAGGAGTAAGTCCCCAATTTGGCCATGCAGCTGCGTGCACAGTTCCACCTACATCAACAGACAGAAATTTCTCTCTGATGCAGCTGGGAGGAAAGATTACATATATGCATAGGTAATAGATGATGTAAGAATAGATATTCATAACTGGCAAACTACCTGTCCTTTCCCACCCTTATTTTACTCTTATCCTTAGGAAAGAATTATTGTTTTAATAAAAAGAAACATATCGGTTACATTGCCAAAAGAAATTCAGGTGAAGCATGCCGAGAACCAAGCACTACAAGGTTGTCCCGATTAGCACACATTTCTGCTATTTTGCAAACACACAAACAAAAGATATGTTCTATTTCTCAAACACACTTCCACTCCTCCGAGGATTTGTTTTCCTCACAGTCTTGACTAATATGATGAGGCTGTTTGGTAATATGGCAGTTACATTGCAAATACTGACTGGCTTCCAATTGGGTTATAAGGACAGTTCAAGGTGTTAAAAGGATGATTCCCCTCGCACATACGTGCTAGTCATTTTCGGCTTTAGGGGGCGGTGCTCATCTCCATTACAAAGCTGAAGAGCCAGCGCTGTCTGAAGACGTCTCTGTGGTCATGTGGTCGGCGTGACTAAATGCCAAAGGCGCATGGAATGCTGTTACCTTCCCACCAAAGGTGGTCCCTATTTTTCTACTTGCATTTTTTACATGCTTTTGAACTGCTAGGTTGGCAGAAACTGGGACAAGGAACGGGAGCTCATTCTGTTACGCGGTGCTGGGGATTCGAACCGCCGACCTGCCGACCTTTCTGATCAACAAGCTCAGCATCTTAGCCACTGGACCACCACATCCCCACAGTGTTAGCATTAATCTATAGCAGGGGTATCAAACTCATGTTGTCACATTGTCCTGTTGTAGTTCGCCAGCAGCAGGTGTGGACAGCAGAGGTCTCTGACAGGACGAAAGGGAATCAGTCAGGGAGCCTGGCGAGGACTTGGACGAGAGTCCTGCATCTGATGCAGGAATGGGGCCAGGATTATCGGAGAGTAGGGTGCTGCCTTCAGAGCTTTTGGAGTCTGGCAGCAGTGAAGCAGAGGATCCCAGGGAGCCTGTGCCCAGGGCTGCTCGAAGGAGAGAGCAACTGAAGCAGCAAGGGCGGCTCGGGAGTAAGGCTGGAAGGTGATTGCCCCTCCCATAAGGGATAAAAACCAGCCCTCGGGGATGTGCTCTTTGCAGGAAGCAAAGAAGTTCTTTGAGTCCTCGTTGAAGCCCTGTAAACTCTGGTTTGTTTTTGAAACTTCTGTCGGTTGATATTTATCAGTAATTAGACTTCTGTTCTTGGCTGCCTTTTACAACCTTGAAAGGGTTTGCTTTTATCCTTGGACAATTAGGTTTAAATGACTCTTGGCTGGGAATGCGAAGAATTCCCAGCACTGCATTAAAAAAGGTTTGATTTTATACACAGTTTGTGTTTGTTTAATTGGAACAAGGCTTGGGTCAGATCATGCCCTCATATATCATATCCTCATAGACCAATACTCGAATACAGCTCATCAGTCTGGAACCCACATTACGTATCTGATATTAGCACAGTTGAGAAAGTCCAGAAATATTTCACAAGAAGAGTTCTCCACTCCTCTACTCGTTGCAGAAAGCCTTATGCCACCAGACTTGAAATTCTAGAACTAGAAAACCTTGAATTACGCCGTCTTCGGTCTGATCTAAGTATGGTATATAAAATCATACATTGCAATGTCCTACCTGTCAATGAATACTTCAGTTTCAACCATAACAACACAAGAGCACACAATAGATACAAACTCAAGGTTAACCGCACCAAACTTGATTGCAGGAAATACGACTTCAGCAACAGAGTGGTCAATGTCTGGAATACTCTACCTGACTCTGTGGTTTCTTCCCCAAACCCCAAAAACTTTAACCTTAGACTGTCTACTATTGACCTCACCCCTTTCCTAAGAGGTCTGTAGGGGGCGTGCATAAGCGCACCGACGTGCCTACCGTCCCTGTCCTATTGTTTCTTTTATTTTTCTTATATGTACCCATTTCATGTATTCATAACTATGTATACACTTATACTTATTATCTTGTAAACAATTGACAAATCAAATAAATAAAATAAAATAAAAATATGGTATTGCAATTCCCCCCCCCCTTTGCTGAAATGGGGGTGGGCGTGGCCAGCGCCTGACACATCCGGCCCACGGGTCGTGAGTTTGATACCTAGCGTCCCAAATGATATGGTGCCAGGACATACATGTGACCATCTCTTACAAGTTGTCTCTGGTCAGTTTATTTGACCTGCTCATGAGGAGACATTCCCAAGGGATGAAGAAACAGTGGTGTGGAACCAGGGGTAAAATTCAAATCTTTTCCCTACGAGATCTGTGAGCGTGGCTCGGTATATTTAGTATAATAGTAATAACAACCAGGGGTGATTTTTTTTACCGATTCAAATCATCCCTGTCACCTCTCCCAAGGTGGGCCGAGGTGGTTGAATTTCACCCCATTGTTTTCAGTTATTTTCGTGACTTTTCGAAATAAGTTCCCCTCTGAGATCCAGTTAGCCTTTACTTAAGTCATTTCTGAAAAAATGTGTTAAACATAGCTTGTGAAATAACAACCCCAAGACAGCGAAATAGCAAACTAATACCTATGCTTTGCCTGTCATCTGTTTTGGCCATCTAAATTTTACATTGTTTTCAGCGGGTACTGTGATATGATTTTATGGTTTTATTGCGCCTAGAGATTGCAATGGAAAGCAGTGGAAAGTTACTTTCCATCATAATTACACAATTCCATTACACAGACAAAGGAAAATCAATAAATATTGTTTCTAGAGCTTTCAAAAACATTGATGAGAGATGGTTTGTGCAACACAGAAGAGATTTAACAAATAAAATGGTGAAGGAAAAATGCCACGAAGTGTGTGTTTGTGTACCTGGTACATTCCATAAGCTCTTTTGGACATTGAATTTCTATTCAATTTCTATTCACTGGATGCAATACTGTTGAAGACCATTACAACATATTTTTACTTGAAGTCAAAAGAGTCATCAAACTATATGTACCAATAACAACTTCCAAAACCAGAAAAAAAAACAAATTACCCATTACAATTAGGAAGCTTCAATCCAAAAAGAAATCACTTTGGAGAAAAAACAAATCTGGTCACGTTGCCAACTTCAAAAGCTGATACAAAAATTTATGCCATCAGATAAAGACTAAATGCACCAATTGTCACATTAAACAAGAGGAAAACCTTCTACGCACCAATTCCACCTGCGCTTTCTAAAATTTTGTAAACAACGAACTAAAAGACTCAAGGTCCATCCCACCCCTGATAGGACCTAATGGTAAAGACTGTAACAATGACACCATTAAAGCCAACCTCTTTAACACATTCTTTGGCTCAGTATTTGTAAACAGCAATGGATCGTGCCCAGTATTTCCTAGTCAAACCACAGACAACTACAATGATCTAATACATATCGATTTTACAGAAGACAATGTTGAAAAAGCACTACACAATCTAAAACCATCTCTATCTATTGGACCGGATGGAATATGTGCCTACTTGTTAAAAAAGCTATCCACTGCCATAGCCCAACCTCTAAGCATAATATTTGGAAAATCTTTCAGGACAAGCTCCTTGCCAAAACTAGCCACGGTCATCCCCATCTTCAAAAATGGAGACCCCAGCCTAATTGAAAATTACAGACCAATCTCTTTATGCTGCATCAGCTGTAAAGTCATGGAATCAATTATTAACCAATCCATTATCCTCCACTTAGAGTCAAACAACCTACTCTCTAATAAACAATTTGGTTTCAGGAAAAAACTATCCTGTAATGTGCAACTCTTACACTGCAAAAACATATGGACTACACAACTCAATCAGGGCAAAGCAATAGATGCAATCTACATAGACTTCTGTAAAGCCTTTGATTCAGTGGTACACGACAAACTACTCCTAAAACTAAAATCTTATGGTGTCTCTGGACACCTGCATAACTGATAGAAGCATTCCTGTCAAACAGACAACAAATGGTCAAAATTGGGAGTGTCCTATCAAATCTTGTACCTGTCAACAGTGGCGTCCCCCAAGGCAGTGTTCTAGGACCAACTCTCTTCATACTCTGCATAAATGACCTCTGTGATCATATTAAGAGCAACTGCGTTCTCTTTGCTGATGATGTAAAGCTATTCAACACCACAGACAATACTGCTACCCTTCAAAAAGACTTTGACTATGTATCAGAATGGTGAAACAAATGGCAACTTCAAATCTCAACAAATAAATGCTCTGTCTTACATATTGGCAAAAAAAATCAGAAAATAAAATACAAGCTGAATAGTCAAGACCTTGTTGATGATCCAAACTCTATCAATGACCTTGGAGTACTCATCTCTAATGACCTAAGTGCTAGAGCCCACTGTAACTACATAGCCAAAAAAGCATTAAGAATTGTTAACCTAATCCTACGTAGCTTTTTCTCTGGTAATATCACACTAATAACTAGAGCATACAAAAATTTGCTAGACCAATACTTGAATACAGCTCATCAGTCTGGAAACCGCATTATGTATCTGATATTAATACAGTTGAGAAAGTCCAGAAATATTTCACAAGAAGAGTTCTCCACTCCTCTACTCGTTGCAGAATACCTTACGCCACCAGACTTGAAATTCTAGACCTAGACACCTAGAACTATGATGCCTTCAGTCTGATCTAAGCATAGTATAAAAAATTATATATTGCAATGTCCTACTTGTCAAGTAATACTTCAGCTTCAACCATAACAATACAAGAGCACACAATAGATACAAACTCAAGGTAAACCGCACCAAACTTGATTGCAGGAAATACGACTTCGGCAACAGAGTGGTCAATGTCTGGAATACTCTAACTGACTCTGTGGTTTCTTCCCCAAACCCCAAAAACTTTAACCTTAGACTGTCTACTATTGACCTCACCCTTTCCTAAGAGGTCTGTAGGGGCGTGCATAAGCGCACCAACGTGCCTACTGTCCCTGTCCTATAATTTCTTTTTATTTTTCTTATATGTATCCATGTCATGTATTCATAACTATATTTATACTTATACCTGTAATCTTATAATTGCTTGACTAAATAAATAAATAAATAAATAAATAAATAAATAAAAGAATTCAATTCTCATCAGGCACAGTCATCTTCAGCAATGGTGGAAAATCCTGTGAATTGTAATCCAGCAATAGCGTCTTAGGGATAACAGAATAAAGAAGAGAAAATGCAAAAAACAAAAACAAAAAAATCCTATGAAACCCAAAAAAAGAAGAATTGAAGGGATAAGGTTGAAATAAATTTGTAATTAATCTGTGTATATCTTTTGTCTGTTTCTTCATTCTGCTGTCCAAATATTTATTTCATTTCAGACATTACGGGATATCGAACTAAATTCTCCTGGAAATATTTCTGTATACCTAATTTACATTGAAAAATGAACTGTCTTGCCTCATCTCTTAAGCTCTGGAGCTCTCCTTTTATCAATTCACCTGCTAGTGAAGCCTACCAGGTACCAATTAGGTACCAATTAGGTACGAATTTCAAAAACTTTCTTTTCCTAATCTTTTCAGCTAACCAGAGGCAAAAGTAAGTCCTTTAATAATTAAATAGCCGAACAGGAGATTTCAGCAGATGTCACTACAGCTTCTGGATTTCTTTGGCATTTTTTTTTTTTTTTTTTTGGCCATACCTTTTTGTCTGGAAACGTAAATTGACATCTGAGGGCCTCTTCAGCAGCCTGGAAACGTAAATTGACATCTGAGGGCCTCTTCAGCAGCCTGTGAATCAAACTGGATGAACGATGAAGAAGGTTAACAAATGACAATGCACCTTTCTGTTGAAAGAACTGAAGGCCATTTTTCCCCCCCTCCTTGAAGCCTCAGGGAGATGAGGAACACAAAGTTCTTTGTGAAGGCCTCTAAGGAGGAAAAGACCCAGAAAGGTGTCAAGGAGAAGAAATCTCCAAAGAGGAAGTAGTCTTACAAGAATGTGGGATGAGTCAGGTGGTGTCTCATGTACGTTAGGAGGAGTCTAGGAAGCTGTTCATCGTCCCACAGAGAAGATAAGCAAGTAGTTATGTAAAATCGGGAGAAGAAAGGATTGCTTAACACCTTCTCTGAATCTGTCGTCTTTCAAGAGGAAGAGGGTCTTTCCTAATCTAACTGAAAAAGAGGAGAGGGAAATGAGGTGTAGAATGGATGATCCAAACTCTGTCAAGGACCTTGGAGTACTCACCTCTAATGATCGAAGTGCTAGAGCCCACTGTAACTACATAGCCAAAAAGGCATTCAGAGTTGTTAACCTAATCCTACGTAGCTTTTTCTCTGGTAATATTACACTAATAACTAGAGCAAACAAAACATTTGCTAGACCAATACTCGAATACAGCTCATCAGTCTGGAACCCACATTACGTATCTGATATTAACACATTTGAGAAAATCCAGAAATATTTCACAAGAAGAGTTCTCCACTCCTCTACTCGTTGCAGAATACCTCATGCCACCAGATTTGAAATTCTAGACCTAGAAAACCTAGAACTACGCCGCCTTCGGTTCGATCTAAGTATGGTATATAAAATTATACATTGCAATGTCCTACCTGTCAATGAATACTTCAACTTCAGCCATTACAATACATGAGCACACAATAGATACAAATTCAAGGTAAACCGCACCAAACTTGATTGCAGGAAATACGACTTCAGCAACAGAGTGGTCAATGTCTGGAATACTCTAACTGACTCTGTGGTTTCTTCCCCGAACCCCAAAAACTTTAACCTTAGACTGTCTACTATTGACCTCACCCCTTTCCTAAGAGGTCTGTAGGGGGCGTGCATAAGCGCACCAAAGTGCCTATGTCCCTGTCCTATTGATTCTTTTTATTTTTCTTATATGTATCAATTTCATGTATTCATAATTATGTTTATACTTATACCTGTTATCTTATAATTGCTTGACAAATAAATAAATAAATAGAATTGAGAAAGGTCCTTGAAACTGTCCTCCTGCTTACCTTGGGGATCCAAATAAAATATCTATAAAGATGGAGATACCACATAACGCGATAATGCCAAAATGCCAAAACATGCAAAGTAATGTCATATAAATGCTGGGATCATGTATTTGTGTATCTGATGCAAGTACAGGTAGTCCTCGACTTACGACCACAATTGAGCCCAACATTTCTGTTGCTAAAGCGAGGCGGTTATTCAAAGAGTTTTGCCCCATGTTGTGACCTTCCTTGCCCCAGTTATTAGGTGCATCACTGCAGTTGTTAGTAACATGGAATACTGCAACTGTCATGAATATGAATCAGTGGCCAAGCGCCTGAATTTTGAGCAGGTAACCATGGGGATGTTGCAAACAGTCGTAAGAGTGAAAAATCATCATGTCACTTTTTTCAGTGTCGTTGTAACTTCGAATGGTCACTAAATGAACTGTTGCAATTCGAGGACTACCTGTAAGTAACTTACAACAGTTGTATGATGATGTCCCCAGATGTTGTCATTTGTCTCTCTTTCTTTCCTGTAGATATCTATAAACTGTCGGGCTTCTGAATGAATCCCATCAAAATGTCCTTCAGGAATTAATTCCACAGTTGGTTTGCTCTTTCTAATTAGGGTGGTTTTTTTCCCCCCAGCCTTCTTAATAATTCTTCAAATTCAACAGGATATTCATTTGTGTAAATATAGAATCCTTCTTTCTAAAGCCAAATTAAATGTGTTGCCAACAAATGTACAGTAGATTTCAAAACATTCCCACCACTCAAAAGATATTACCCTTGTAATGGTGCTGACTTTGAAATGTGGACCACATTTTACTGCATTGAGATTTTTACAAGGGACATGATATAATCTGCCTTTTTTTTTTCCTAATTGAAGCCAAGAAGAAATATTTCTGAATATATTAGAGTTTACTCTCAAATAAAAGTCCTAAAATTTTCAGTGGCAGCTTAACTATGGTTATAAATATAGAGTACAGAAAAATTAGGAACAACTTACTCCTAGGTGCATGCCGGTCTTCTTCATTTATTCGCCAGAAGATTAAAATCCAGGAAGCTTCCACTGGCACTTGCATAACATTTGCCCAACAACTTTAACATCGATTCCCAAAGTTGATGGAGATTCTCAGTCATCCAGGTAATGGTTGTCCCAAAGGTGCTTTTTTTCAAAAAAGGCCACTGGGCTTTGTTTTTCCTTGAAGACGTTTCGCTTCTCATCCAAGAAGTTTCTTCAGTTCTGATTCAGAACTAAAGAAGGTTCTTGGATGAGAAGCGAAATGTCTTCAAGGAAGAACAAAGCCCAGTGGCCTTTTTTGAAAAAAAGCACCTTTGGTTTGTCAATGGAAAATCAAATAGGTTGCTGAATGCTCAGACACAGGTAAAGGTCAATTACATTACCGTATTTGCCGGCGTATAAGACGACTGGGCGTATAAGACGAGCCCCCAACATTTCCACTCAAAATATAGTTTTGTTATATACTCGCCGTATAAGACGACCCCCCACTTGGAGGCATGTTTTTCAGGGCAAAAGTCGTCTTATACGCCGGCAAATACGGTAAGTTGTAACACTTGGGGTATTCTGGATATAATTCTTGATTGACACCCCCAACCCCTTTCCCCCAAACTTACAAAGCCACCAAAATGCTTTAGAGAGGCAGCTTCGCCTTTCTCAGGCTGGCACTCAATTCCTCTCCCTTTCTTTGTGACACCGTTGAGCGATCTGCTTTTTCAGGGGAAAATAAATAAATAAAAATAAAACTGGACGAAAAACAGTCGAGTTGTTTCTTAATATCTTTCCACCTCCCCAACCAATTTGTCTCCAAGGGTGCACCACACTGATTGCGACATTAATTATTTCAGAGAGAGAGGGGGGGGGGAGAAATCTTGCTTCCTACTGTGGCTTTTTCCTGCGCATCGTTTTTTCCCTTGGCTTTGTGGTTGTTACTTCTTACAGGGAGGGATAACGAAATACCCACGCTGGGAGAAAGCGGAAAGGATGTCTATTTTCCTGCTCACTAACTTTCCAGAAAGCGTCGAGTTCCTACCCCGAGACTTGCCAAAAGTCCAGTTCATTCATTTGCTACCTTTCTCCAATGAGATCCAGATCTGTTTCCACAACGCGCTTAGGATCTTATCTTATTATCTTATTATTATCTTATTAGCCTTGCTCGGTCCGTCCAAGAGAGAAGAAGGCAGATGGTTTTGCGCTCAGGGAGAAAGGAAAAGAGCCTCTCGCTCACACTGCACACTGCCCCCCCTCCACCCCAGCAACGCTTAGGAAAAGAGTTACACAAGCATCCTTTCCAGAAGTGAATCGGGGGAGGATTCGAGCAAAGGCTGAAACCGGGAAGAGAAAAATTCCCAAAGAAAATCGCACGAGCAGCATCCCATTCCTGGGAGAAAACAAAAAAACAAAAACACAAACTCTTCCCGAAGCACAAAAGCAAGGATGGCGCTTTCTCAGCTTTGAGCTGCGTCGCTGCTCTCCCACCCCTCCACTCGTCCCCACGTGCGGCGAAGTTTCTGCCACTGGGGGGTGGAGGGGGATGGAAGGAGGTGAGGGATGGGGGCAAAGCCTGGAGCCTGCCTGTCGCTCGCACGAGCGGAGTGGGTGGGTGGGTGGGTGGGTGGGGGAGGAGGAGGAGGAAGAGACTCCGGCTGGGCTTGAAGGGGCTTCGCAAGTTGCGGAGCTCCGCCCCCGTCGCTCTTGCACCGAGTGACAACAACGTATTTGCCGGCGTATAAGACGACCTTTGTTATATACTCGCCGTATAAGACGACCCCCCCACTTGGAGGCATGTTTTTCAGGGCAAAAAAGTCATCTTATACGCCGGCAAATACGGTATGTACTTTGCTATTTTTACTTTTTGATCATAATAAACATGACAGACAACAATAAAGCCATGTCTCGAACATCATTTGTATTATGACCTTCTGATGGAAGAACCTATTTATCTTGCCCTTCTTTTCAAGGCTAAATCTAAGCGGTTCCCTCAAACAGAAGGAAGACTCTTGGTGGTCCTCATTGCCTTTCTTTACACTTGGTGGTCCTTCAGTCTGGTTTGTCTGGGCCCTTCTTGAAATACGTTGCTGGGCTCTTTACATGTTTGCCTTTTACAATGATTACAATAGTGTTTCTCAACCTTTACGGCTTTAAGATGTGTGGACTGCGACTCCCAGAATTCCCCAGCCAGCCATGCTGGCTGGGGAATTCTGGGAGTTGCAGTCCACACATCTTAAAGCCATCAAGGTTGAGAAATACCCTGCCATGCCCCTGTTGGAGACTGACTCTGAGGGAGAGGAGGAACAGCTAACAGGGAGTGGAAGTGTGGCTCCGGAGGTTGTGGAGGAGGCTGGGGAAGGGCACAGGCCAGCTGGGCATTCAGAGGAAGACCCCAGGCCCATCCCCTCTCCATCCTAGGGCACGCAGGGAGGAGAGGATAAGGGAGAAACGTGAATGGCGTGGTCTAGGGGGGAGGAAAGGGCCTTGATCCTCTTCATGGGCGGCAGCTGTGAGGACTGTTTAAAAGGACGGACTGCGCATGAGCCAGTGCTAGAAACAAAGCGTGAAAATATTTCTAGCCTGTCCGTTCTTATCCGAGTTTGTCGTTCTTCCCAGTGTGTATTCCGATATCTGTGGACGTCTTCAAGCCCTTATCTGGCCTAGTTTCCTTAATTGCTTCCGTGTGGTTTGTGTTGTTTTTTTCTATTTATAATTTATAGGTATTTTGAGTTTGAACGGCATTTCCTCCTTTTTGCAACTGTTTGTGGGGGAGTTTTTTTGTCTCCAGTCAAGAATATTTGGAGCTTTGAAGCCAAGTTGAAGGTATTAAAGGGACTTCACCTGTTTTTGTGCCTGGGTTTATCTTGTATCCCATCCTGGGTCATCACATACCCTGTTAGAGCCTTCTCTACTTTTGCTTCTGGCGACAACCAGAAGTATGCTAACTTGGGACAATTTCTCATCTGCTTTCTCCTATCTGGCCTCTGGAGGGCGCAAAGGCTTCACCCCAATTTTTCTCCTATCACTAAAGGTAGTCCTCAACTTACGACCACAATTGAGCTCAACATTGATGTTGCCAAGGGAGACATTAGTTAACAGAGTTTTGCCCCGTTTTACGACTTTTCTTGCCACATCGTTTAAGTGAATCACTGCAGTTGTTAAATGAGTAACATGGCTGTTAAGTGAATCTGGTATCCCCCCCTCCTTGCCTTTGCTTGTCAGAAGATCACAAAAGGGGATCCTATGACCCAGGGACACTGCATAAATGTGAGTCAGTTGTCAAGCATCCAAATGTAGATCACGTACCTTGGGGATGCTGCAACTGTCATAAGTTTGGGGAAAAATGGTCATAAATCACTTTTTTTTCAATGCTTTTGTGACTTCGGTCACTAAGTAAACTGTTGTAAGTGAAGGACATACCTGTATCCAGGGGGTGGGATTCAGCCGGTTCAGGCCGGTGCAGGTGAACCAGATGTTAAATTTACATCTGGTTTGCCAAACCGGTAGTTGCTAGCTACCGGTAGTTGCTAGCTAGCCAGCTAGCCCCACACACCCTGCCCCTCCCAGGAGTGTCCACGCGGCCCATTTTGGATGCAGATAAGTATAGGGTCCGTACTGAGGCTCTCCTGGAAGTTCTGGAAGTCTAGAAATGGGCCTGTTTCTGGCTTCCGGAGGGCCTCAGGAGCCTGGGGGAGGCCATTTTTGCCCTCCCAAAGGCCTGAGGGAAGCCTCCGGACTCTGGGGAAGGCGAAAAATAGCCCTCCCAGAAGTTCCTGAAACGGGCCTGTTTCCAGCTTCCTGAGTGTCTCCGGAGCCCGGGGGAGGCTGTTTTCGCTCTCCCAGAGGCCCGAGGGAAGCCTCCGGACTCTGGGTAAGGCGAAAAACAGCCCTCCCAGAAGTTCCTGTAGGCCACACCCACCATGGCCATGCCCACCCAGCAACCAGGCGGAGAACAGGTTGTTGGGATTTTTGAATCCCATCCCTGCCTGTACCCTCTACTTTTGCTTCTGGCCAGCACTGGAATCATTCTAACTTGAGACAATTTTCCACCTGCCTTCTCCTATCTGGCCTCTAGAGGGTGCAAAGGCTTCACCCCCATTTTTCTCCTCTCCTGTAGCTCAGTTTATACAGCCAAGTTGCCTTCCATCTCTGTCCCATCAGCTGGCCTGAACTGCCCTGAAGCTTGCTATCCCATTTCCTGTGCAATTATTAGCCTTGGCAAAGCAGTCCAGACCAAAACAAACAAACAAACACAGGAGTTACCCGCTTTATCCCTATGGCATTGGTTACATGAGCACAGAATCTTTGCAAATTTGAAAGTACCCCTTCCTGCCCTCCTTTTTACTCTCCCCAAAACCAAGGAGGGTCTTTCAACCAATCCTCCTTCTTTGGACTTGAATTATATTTATCATAGTCTTGTCTAGACGCAGATCTTCCTCCTAGCTACAAGGTCATTCCCACAGACCATTACCTCAATTCACCTGCTGAATTGATAGTTTACTTCTATACACAGAATGGGGACTGGGATGCCTGTGTGGGGATGAAAAGGTCCAAACAGGGACCTAGATTCTATTCTTTGCTTAGCCACAGAAACTTAGCCACAATTTGCTTAGCCACAGACTCTAAAAACTGGAATAAGCAGAAGAGCAAAAAAAAGTGATCAGGGGACAGGAGGCTAAAACATATAAAGAACGGTTGCTGGAACTGAGTATCTCTACTTTGATGAAAAGAAGGACTAGGGGAGACATGATAGCAGTGTTCCAATATTTGAGGGGCTGCCACAAAGAAGAGGGAGTCAAGCTGTTTTCCAAAGCATCAGAGGGCAGGACAAGAAGCAATGATGGAAATTAATCGAGCAGATAAATTAAGGAAAAATTTCCTGACAGTTAGAACATATTAATCAATGGAACAACTTGCTTCCAGCCTGTGGGTGCTCCATCACTGGAAGTATTTAAGAAGAGACTGGACAGCGACTTGTATGAAATGGAATAGAGTTTCCCAATTGAGCAAGGGGGTTGACTAGATGACTCCAAGGTCCCTTCCAACTCTGTTATTCTGTTAATAGAGCCCTTATGGTGCAGTGGTTAGAGTGCAGTACTGCAGATTACTTCTGCTGACTGCCGGCTGCCAGCAATTTGGCAGTCCAAATCTCACCAGGCTCAAGGTTGACTCAGCCTTCCATCCTTCCAAGGTTGGTAACATTAGGGCCCAGACCGTTAGAGAGAAATATGCTGACTCTGTAAACCACTTAGAGAGGGCTGGAAAGCACTGTGAAGCAGTATATAATAATAATTATATATATATATGTGCGTGTGTGTGTGTGTGTATGTAGGTCTAGGTGTGTTCAGGTCTTTTCTCGTGTAAGATTAAAAGTATCTTGGCGACGTTTCGGTGAGGTCCCACTCGCCATCCTCAGGCTGGTGCTTTTGGCTTCGTGCCAGCGCAAGCAGTGTGTGATCGGAGCTGCCATCTCTCTATAAATACTGGTGGTGGGGGTTGGTGTGCTGGGCTGGTTGACTGCACTGCTGCCTCTTGATTGGTTGATGTTGGTATAATGGGCTGTGTGATGGCCTTGTAAGTTTTGTTGTGGAGATATCCTGGAACTTGTGCTGTAATCTCCTGGGTCGTTTGTTTTGTAGTGATGTTTTTTCCATTAGCCTCTCCTGTTTTAACGGCTTGGGTAATGGGTTGTGTGATGGGCTTGCGAGTTCTTTTGTTGTGGTATCCTGGGTCCTGCGTTGTAATCTCCTGGGTTGTTTATGTTTTGATCTCTTTTCCATTAGCCTCCTGTGTAGTAACGGCTTGGGTAATGGGTTGTGTGATGACCTTATGAGACTTATTGCTGTGGTATCCTTGGTCTTGTGCTGTGATATCCTGGGTCATTTGCTGTGTTGCAACTTCTTGAGTTCTTGTGGTGTAATTTCCTGAGTTTTCTGATGTGATATCCTGAGCAGGTGGCTGTGATGTAGCATTCTGGGTTTTAGTCTGGCTTCGAGTTTGGGATCTGGGTCTGTGTTCTTGGCATGTTCTTGGCGATTCAAGACAAAATCAAGACAAAAAAAGCTACAAAACAGACAGAAGATACACCAATCAAGCAGAACAACAAAAAAAAAGCCTGGTGATGGCAGATGAGATTCTGCCGAAACGTTGCTACAACTTTAAAAGCACAACTATAATGACGTGGGAAAATACCCGAACAAAGCTGAATACGATAGATAGATAGATAGATAGATAGATAGATAGATAGATAGATAGATAGATAGGTAGGTAGGTCTAGGTGTGCTCTAGACAAATCCGAACTCTGGCTCAGATATGTAGATGACACTTTCGCAATTTGGCCACACGGGGAAAAAAACTGGACAACTTCCTCACACATCTTAACAACCCACAGCCCAAAATACAATTCACCATGGAAACAGAAACCAACAACCAACTTCCCTTCCTGGACGTCCTAATTTACAAAAAACCCAATGGCTACAAAGGACACACCATCTACCGGAAAAAAAACACACACCAATCACTACCTAAATGCACAATCCCATCACTACCCTGCACAGATCAACTCCGTAGCCAAAACCCTCATCTCCAGAACCAAGTGCCTAGCTGACAAAGACCACCTGAGAACAGAACTACACACCCTCACTAACGTATTAATTTCCAACGGATTCCAAAGAAACACTATCACCAATCTAATCTGAAAAGAGATACCCCAAAAAAACCTAGACACAGAACAAGACAACGGTATTGCACTCCTCCCCTACATCAAAGGCACCACAGACAAAATCAGCAAAATTCTCCACAAACACAATATCAGGACAGCCTTCGGCACTGACCAAAAAATAGCCAACATCCTAAGAAACCCCCAAAACAAGATCCAAGATCCAGCTAGAAAACCAAGGAGTTTATGAAATACCATGCAACAATTGCCCAGCCACATACATTGGACAAACCAACAGGAGAATAAATGCACGTATCGCAGAACACAAAAACGCAGTCAGAAGAGAAGAAAATACTTCCTCCCTCTTTCAACACCTTAAAGCCACAGGACATGAAATTAATTTCGAAGGAACCAAATTAATATCCAACACTGAACACTCCAGCAAGAGAATAATCAGGGAAGCCATCAAGATAGAGAAACACCCCCATAACATGAATAGACGGGATGATACTTCCCGCCTACCAGACATCTGGAAGCTAGCCCTCACCAACAAATGAGTCCCAGCCATGAAAACCAACACCAGACCCAAAACAACACGGGACACCACCGCCAATCCCCCTCATCAACCCAGGCCCAAGCCCATCCTATAAACGAAGGACAACCACCATCCAGAAAACAGACCACGGCTGTTTCGCCAGCTGTCACACCCCGTGACTCCCAAACCAAACAAGCTGACACACACCAAGAACACAGACCCAGACCCCAAACTCGAAGCCAGACTAAAACCCAGAATGCTACATCACAGCCACCCGCTCAGGACATCACATCAGAAAACTCAGGAAATTACACCAAAAGAACTCAAGAAGTTGCAACACGGCAAATGATCCAGGATATCACAGCACAAGACCAAGGATACCACAGCAATAAATCTCACAAGGTCATCACACAACCCATTACCCAAGCCGTTACTACACAGGAGGCTAATGGAAAAGAGATCAAAACATAAACAACCCAGGAGATTACAACGCAGGACCCAGGATACCACAACAAAAGAACTCACAAGCCCATCACACAACCCATTACCCAAGCCGTTAAAACAGGAGAGGCTAATGGAAAAAAGATCACTACAAAACAAACGACCCAGGAGATTACAGCACAAGATCCAGGATATCTCCACAACAAAACTCACAAGGCCATCACACAGCCCATTATACCAACATCAACTCCATCAACCAATCAAGAGGCAGCAGCGCAGCCAACCAGCCCAGCACACCAGCCCCCACCACCAGTATTTATAGAGAGATGGCAGCTCCGAGCACACACTGCTTGCACTGGCACGAAACTGAAAGCACCAGCCTGAGGATGGCGAGTGGGACCTCGCCGAAACGTCGCCAAGATACTCTTAATCTTACATGGGAAAAGACCCGAACACACCTAGACCTACATACCTGTACCCATGAAAATCTATGAAAACACACACACACACACACACACACACACAAATATAAAATAGGTGGCAATATAAATCAAATAAATAAATAAATAAAGTATATATTTATTTATTTATTGGGCTTATATTGCTGCCTATTCGCCCATGGCGACTCAAGGCGGCTTACAAGGTATAAAACCACATTTAAAACAGTAAAACTAGTAAGAAGAATCAAATAAATTAATATAATAAAATAAAATAAAAACCCAATAAATGCTATTGCTATTGCTATTCAGATACTTCCCTGGGAGACTCTAGGCCAGTTTCCCACCCACCCCCAGCCTGAGTCAGTGTCATATAGCAATATAGGTTTGTTGTTATTGTGGAAAATGTTGGACAAGGAATAAGTATTAGGTTCATTTGCTACCTTGAGTTAATTATAAAAATAATAAAGGCCGGATGTAGCCAGGGACAGCAAAAATAGAAGAGAAAGAACTGGAGAAAGTCCCGATATATGAAGACCTGCAAACAGAAGTAGAGTGACTGTGGCAAAAGAAAGCAAAGATAATACCATTAAGGATAGGCGCCTTGGGTGCAATCCCAAAACATTTGGTGCACCTACCACTTGAATACCATTGACAAAATCCCCATCAGTCAATTGCAAAAGGCAGCGTTACTTGGAACAGCTTACATCCTATAACCATACCATTAATAGCATAAAACATCCACATCTACCTATCCCAGGTAGGGGATAGGACTCGATAGGTGGATAAAAATGCCACATCCAGTCTGAACATCCAGCTGACTGGGTGACCAACTATAATAAAGAGCAGAAGAGTCAGGATGAAGTCCACTCTGAACCACAGTGGATCACTTCCTTCCTCTCAGCCACAAAGCCATGGGGGTGTCAGCAGCCGGTGCAGACAGCAGCAGAATTGGACAGTGAGGAAGAACGGGGACCAGTCAGGGAGTCTGGAGAGGACTCAGACGAAGGTCCTGCATCCGATGCAGAGATGGGGCCAGGACCATCTGGGAGTGGGGTGCTGCCTTCAGAGCTTCCGGAGTCTGACAGCAGTGAGGCCGAGGAACAAGGGGAGCCTGTTCCCAGTGTGCGTGTGTGCAGAGCTGCTAGAAGGCGAGAGCATCTGAGACAAAAGAGGCAACTCGGGAGTAAAGCTTGGAAGTGATTGCCCCTCCCGTATGGTATAAAGCAGGGGTCCCCAACCGCCAGGTCGCGGACCGGTACCGGGTCGGAACAAGCCTTACCGGGCCGCTGGTTGCTGGTCGCCGCCATCTTTTTGGTAAAAAAGCAATTTTTCGTCAAAAGATGGCGGCGCTTAGCGCCCGTGAGCTTTTCCGAAAAAGCTCACAGTGTAGAGCGCCGCCTTTTTTTTGACGAAAATCGCCCGGTGATGTCACCGGAAGTGATTTTTCGTAAAAAATGGCGGCGCCCAGCTGACGCGGAACCGGGTCGGGCGCGCCCAGCTGACGCCGGAACTGGGCCGCGCGCCGAAAAGGTTGGGGATCCCTGGTATAAAGGACAGGCAAAGGTGACGAAACCTTTGCAGGAAGCAAAGTCATTTGTTCTGTTCGGATTAATCCTTGAAGCTCTGTGTGGACTTTGTGCTTTGTGCTTTGTGTCTTATCCCAAAGGGACTCATTACTGGCTGGGAATGAAAATAATTCCCAGTGTTGAAATAAAACAAGATTTGTTTTAACTAAGCGTGTGCTTAATTACCGTCTCGGGAAGCCTTGGTCAGAACAGGGGGGTGATGAACAATGAAGGTGCTGAACCAAGAGTGCAGAGACCAAATTTAGCTCCCTGTTCAGCCACAGAAGTTCCCTGGGTGACTTTGGGCCAGTCCCTGCGTTTTCAGCCCCAAACCCTGGATAGGATAGTGGTTAGAATGCTGGTTTAGGGGCAGAGAGACCCACGTTCGAATCCACCCCATAGCCACAAAAGCTTCTGGAAGTCTTTGAACCAGTCCCTCTCTTGTAACTCATTTCTCCTCCCAGGATTAACAGAATGACAGGGTACAGGTAGTCCTTGATTTACGACCATAGTTGAGCCCCACATTTTGGTTGCTAAGTGAGACATTGGTTTTAAGCGAGTTTTGCCCCGTTTTAGGCCTTTTTGTGCCATATTTGTGAGGCGAATCACTGCAGTTGTTAAGTTAGTAACATGGCTGTTGAGTGGCTTCCCCGATTGACTTGGCTTGTCAGAAGGTCGCAAAAGGGGACCATGTGACCCTGGCACCCTGCAACCGTCATAAATATGAATTATTCATGAAGCATCTGGATTTTGATCACATGACCAGGAGGATGCTGCAATGGTTGTAAGCGTCAAAAACGGTCATAAGTCACTTTTTTTCATTGCCATTGTAACTTTGAACGGTCACTAAATGAAATGTTGTAAGCTGAGGACTACCTGTAACAGAGTTGGAAGTCCAATCCTCTGCTCAAGCAGGAAACCCTAGATCAGGGGTCTTCAAACTTGACGGCTTTAAGACTTGTGGACTTCAACTCCCAGAATTCCTCCTCCAGTCATGTCAGCTCAGGAATTCTGGGAGTTGAAGTCCACAAGTCTTAAACTTGCCAAGTTTGAAGACCCTTGCCCCAGAACAGTGTTGGTGAACCAGAAGAGCAGCTCCCTGGAGCACGTGCGGGGGAGCGCCAGAAACCAGATGAACAGCTCCCTCGGTGTGCATGCGCGCGCTGGGAAGCTGAACGCCTGGCTTCTGGCACGTGCATGCACGCCGGCCACCTGGTCTTCCAGTTTCTGGCATGCATGCGTGCGCAAAGAAACTGGAAGCTCAGCTTCCCGGGCCACACATGCGTGACGGGGAGCTGCTCTTCCGGTTTCCGGCACTCCCACATGTGAAGACCACCTGGTCTTCACACGGAACCCAGAAGAGCAATGGGCGACGGCTGGCATGCCTGGAGAGATGGCTCTGCGTGACACTTCTGGCACGCAGGCCATTAGATTCTATTAGGAATCTGTTCACCAATTAGTTGGATTGGCAACATATAAACCAACAATGTAGTTTTAAGACAAAATCACTGTATTGATTTATACTATATTCCGACTGATTGATTATATTGCGAATTACCATAAGAGGGAGCTAGAGATCATAGCTTGCTTTCTCTGACATTCTGTCTCTCTGACATTCTGTTGCTATCTGTGGTATTTTTGCTGTGCTTATACTCAGGGATGGGATACGACAGGGTTAACTACCGGTTCAGGATTTACGAGCTTCCTGCATGCTGTGAGCTGCCATTAGCACGCTGCTTGCAGAGAAGCAGCCTTTGAAACAGCCCTCTTTTCTTATTTTTTTAACTGCAGCTGTGCCTCGTTTGGCAGCTGAAGCTGAAAAATCAGGAAATAAAGATCAGGTAAGAGCCCCGGTGGGCAGGTGGGCAAACATAAGCAAACATAGAACCAGTTCTATGTCTGCTGCTCTTCAGAGCTACCGGTTCTAGAGGTGGACAGAACTGGTAGAAACCCACCCCTGCTTATACTTTGATATCTTTGTTTGCTGTAAATGACAAAGGCAACCGGTAAGAAGACTTTGTAATTGGATATTCTTTGGACTGTTAAACATATATGACCTGCACCGTTTATTGGACTGTGCTATTTCTTAAAGTAAACTTTAACTCAATTTAGTGTATCTGTGTGTGGCTGAATAATTGTTCATAACTACTCCCATAAATGTTTCCATGTGCATATCCTTGTTACTCAAGGGTTATTCTATAAATATTATAACAGATTCACCATCATGGCCCTAGACCCGTGATGGCGAACCTATGGCACATGTGCCGAAGTGGCATGCAGAGCCACTTCTGCCACCACACGAGAGGTCACCTGGAAGAGCCCCACTGCGCATGTGCGTGCACTGCCCGCCCGACAGCTGATTGTCGGGTATCTGGCGTGCATGCGTGGGGGCGGGAGACACGCACGCGCATGCACTGAGACGCCCAGCACACGAGGGGGCATCTCTCACGCATGCAGAGATGTATGATGCGTGGGGATCATGCATGCATGTGCAGAGATGTGCAGCAAGTGGGGGGTTGTGTGTGCACGCGCAGGGGCATGGGCCCCCGCCGCATGCACTGGCTTCTGGGTGCTAGCGTGCGGGCGTGGGCACATGTGCAATTTTCACCACGGGAGCCCAAAAAGGTTAGCCGCCACTGCCCTAGACCATTCCGGACAAATAACTCTCCAATCATTTCTTTCAAAAGAAAATAAAAATTGAAAGGAAGAATATCAATCCTAAGTAATATAAGAGATATCAATCCTACACTTGAGACTTTCAAGAAGAGATTGGACTGCCATTTGTCAGAAATGGTGTAGGGTCTCCCGCTTGGGCAGCGGGTTGGACTAGATGACCTACAAGGTCCCTTCCAACTCTGATTATCTGTTATCTGTATCTATAATCATTCTAATAATAACTCTGCCCTAAGTTATTTTGTTGTGAATTTATATCTGGGGGAAGAGGGCAAAGTCAAAAAGGCTAATGTTTCCCAAGTTATTACTTGGATCCCCTCCCCATTTGGGGCGAGATTTCTTTTAATGAAATAAACAACCGTAAAGGGAGACCTTTGTCCATTGCCTCTCCCTCTATGTTTAATCATTAAAATCCAGCCAAATTAGCAGAGCAGCCACAGGCAGCCAGGTGCCCACTGGATACAAATCCAAGAGGCATAGTATGACAGTTCCCATAATCCTCAACCGATAAGGAGTTTCATGCTCTCTTGGTTTTGTCCTCGGATACCCCTGAGCTGTAATAATAACAGAATAACAGAGTTGGAAGGGACCTTGCAGGTCATCTAGTCCAACCCACCCAAAGCAGGAGACCCTACACCATTTCTGACAAAATGGCAGTCTACTCTTTCCTTGAAAGCCTCCGGTGATGAAGCTCCCACAACTTCCGAAAGGAAGCTGTTCCATTGGTTGATTGCTCTGTCAGAGAAAGTTTCTCCTTATTTCTAGGCTGAATCTTTCCTTGTTTCAGATAAGTCTTAAGTGAGGGCGCTCCCACAGCTTCTGAAGGCAAAGCTGTTCCATGGGTTGATTGTTCTCACTGTCAGAAAGTTTCTCCTTATTTCCAGGTTGAATCTCTCCTTGTTCAGTTTCCATCCATTATTCCTTGTCTGGCCTTCGGGTGCTTTAGAAAATAGCTTGGCCCCTTCCTCCCTGTGGCAGCCCCTCAAATATTGGAAGACCGCTATCATGTCTCCCCTGGTCCTTCTCTTCACTCGACCAGCCATGCCCAGTTCCTGTAACCCAGTGGTGGGATTCAAATATTGTTGCCATCGGTTCAGTGGGCGTGGCTTGGTGGGCGCGCTTTGCAGAGGCGTTTGTGCAAGCGCAGAGGCGTTCTAACTCGCTTCCTGCAAGCCTGCACGATCCCGGTCGCTTCAGCAACTGCCACACGGCACTCTTCTGTGCCGCTCAAAGCAGCTGCGCTTCAAATTCAGAGGATAAAGGTGAGTATGGAAGCCCAGGCGGGCGGGTGGGCCCAACACCAGAACGGTGGAGAAAACCGGTTCAGTCTCCACCGCTCATCGCTCCTACAGGCTCATCAGAACTGGGCTGAACCGGTCGAATTCCACCTCTGCTGTAACTGTTCATCGTATGTTCTAGTCTCCAGTCCCCTAATCATCCTGATTGCTCTTGTCTGCACTTTTTCTAGAGTTTCAACATCTTTTTTTTATAGTGTGGTGACCAAAACTGTATGCAGTACTCTAGGTGTGGTCTTACTAAGGCTTTATAGAGTGGTATTAGTACCTCACTTGATCTCGATTGTATCCCTCTGTTAATGCAATTTAGGATTGCAAGGATTGCATTGTATCCTTGTTCAGTTTCCATCCATTATTCCTTGTCTGGCCTTCAGGTGCTTTGGAAAGCAGCTTGACCGGCTTCCCACCCTGTCCCTAGACTAGCCATGCTCAATTTCTGCAACAGTTCATCGTAGGTTTTAGCCTCCAGTCCCCTAATCATTCAAATACTTTGGCCACCTCATGAGAAGGAAGGACTCACTGGAGAAGAGCCTAATGCTGGGAACAGTTGAGGGCAAAAAAAGAAGGGGATGGCAGAGAATGAGGTGGCTGGATGGAGTCACTGAAGCAGTGAGCTTAAATGGACTCCAGCAGATGGTAGAGGACAGGAAGGCCTGGAGGAACGTTGTCCATGAGGTCACGATGGGTCGGACACGACTTTGCAACGAACAACAACCCCTAATCATCCTGGTTGCTCTTCTCTGCACTTTTTCTAGAGTCTCAACATCTTTTTTTTTTTTTAATAATATAACAACTGGGTGCAGTGTGCCAAGTGTGGTCCTCCTAAGGCTTTCTTGAGGTATATCTTATTGTCCCCAATAGATTACCTCACGTGATCTTGTTTGAGTCCCTTTGTTAATGCAACTCCACCTAACCGGGATGGGAAAAAACCAGGCTATTCACCGAAGTCGGGCAAGGTTTGCCCCGAACTTGAAGTATCGCAAACTGAGGAAAATTTTGCGGGAAATCAAGGCGGGGGTGGGGAGGAAGGCCGGGCCGAGCGAGAAAGCCACGCGGAAGCCACAGGCCAGCAATTTTAACCCACCCAGTTAAAGCAGCTTCTTTACCAAGTGCGAACGTCGCCGCAGGGGACGGAACGCGTGTCGCTCGGTTACGTCACGTGTGGATGCGCGACCGCTCATGTGATCGAATTGTATTTTTCTCTCTCCCCCCCGACCCGGGATGTGTGTGAGAGAGAAATCCCTTCGATGTCAGGATTTTTCTCTCCCACCTCACTTGAGCCCCGGCAGCTTCGATCAGGATCGGTTAAAATAAAGGAAGGAAAAGCCTCGATTTCCCCAAACCCCAAACCTCAGCGACTCAGATCCGCTCGAAGCCAGAGAAAAGCCACAGGATTTAGCTAAGTCGAGAAAATTGCGGAACGGTTTTGACCAAGTTTGCGCAATTCTCCTTCCCCCCCACCAATCGATTTCCCCCCCTCTCCCCCCGCCGCTGCCGCCGCCGCCGCTTAGTTTCTTTCCTCAAGCGGGAAAGGCGGACCGAAAGCAGAGCGGCTTTTCCCGTCCCTGGCAACGTTTGCGGCCGCGGGTTGGAAAACGGACGGCGATCGGGGCTCGTCGGCGCCTCAACATGATCCAGGAATTCTGTTTTCTCTCCAGCTTCGTGGCAGGTAGTGGGAAGACGCTGCCAACTCGCTGCTCTGCCCGGGTTGGGGGCGCGGGGATGAGTTGGGCGGGGAAGGGGGGCGGTCAAAGCATCTCTTCCCTCTCCCCACTCTCTCATATCTCCCTCTTTCTCATCTCTCTCGGTATCTCTCTTTTTTCTCTCTTTCTCATTTCTCTTTTTGTGTGTGTCTCTCCCTTTCTCTCTCTCATCTGTCTCTATCTCTTTTTTTCTCTTTCTCATCTCTGTCTCTATCTCTCTCCCTCTCATCTCTGTATCTCATCTGTCTCTGTATCTCTCTCTCTCTCTCTCTCTCTTTCACTGTCGTCTCTCTGTATCTCTCATCTCTCTCTCTCTCGTTTCTCTGTATCTCTCTCTCTCTCTCTCTCTCTCTCTCATCTCTCTCTTCTCTCTCATTCTCTCTCTCTCTCTCTCTCTCTCTGTATCTCTGTATTTCTCTCTCTCTCTCTCTGTATCTCTCATCTCTCTCTCTCTGTATCTCTCATCTCTCACTCTTTCGTCTCTCTCTCTCTCTCTCTCTCTCTCTCTCTCGTCTCTGTATCTCTCTCATCTCTCTCTCACACTTCCATCTCTCTCTCTCTCTCTCTCTGTCTCTGTATCTCTCTCATCTCTCTCTTTCTCTCTCATTCTCATCTCTCTCTCTCTCTCTCACTCACTCTCTCTCTCTCTCTCTCATCTCTCTGTATTTCTCATCTCTCTCTCTCTCTTGTATCTCTCTCTCTCTCTCTCTCTGTATCTCTCATCTCTCACTCTTTCGTCTCTCTCTCTCTTCTCTCTCTCTCTCTCTCTCTCGTCTCTGTATCTCTCATCTCTCTCTCTCTCTCTCACTTCCATCTCTCTCTCTCCCGTCTCTGTATCTCTCTGTATCTCTCTCATCTCTCTGTTCTCTCTCATTCTCATCTCTTCTCTCACACACATTCTCTCTCTCTCTCTCTCTCTCTCTCTTCTCTCTCTCTCTCTCTCTCCCTCTCCCTCTCTCTCTCTCTCTCTCTCTCTCTCTCTCTCTCTCTCTCTCGTCTCTCTGTATTTCTCATCTCTCTCAACTCTCTCATCTCTCTGTCTCTCTCTGTCTCTCTCTCTGTCTGTCTCTCTCTCTGGTCTCATTGTATCTCTCATCTCTCTCTTTCTCTCTCATCTCTCATCTCTCTCTCGCTCTCTCTTGTCTCTGTATCACTCATCTCTCTCATCTCTCTCTCTCATCTCTCTGTATATCTCTCTAATCTGTCTCTGTATCTCTCATCTCTCTCTTTCTCCTCTCTCTTTCTCCTCTCTTTCTCATCTCTCTCATCTCTATATCTCACTCTATCTCATCTCTCTTTGTCATCTCTCTCTCTCTCTGTATCTTTCTCTCTCTCTCCCCCCTCCCACTTTTCAATAATTGCAATTTGCCATTTGATTGTGGGATGCTGAATTTTCTCTGGAGGCTAAAACATATAAAGAAACTTGGAATACTGCATTCAATTTTGATCGACACAGTATAAAGAAGATGTTGAGACTCCAGAAAGAATACAGGGAAGAGCAACCAAGATGATTTGGGGACTGGAGACTAAAACACATGAAAAACAGTTGCTGGACTTGGACATTTTCTAGTTTAATGAAAAGAAGAACCAGGGGAGGCATGAGAGCAGTGTTCCAATATCTCAGGGGGGCTGCTACAAAGAAGAGGGGGTCAAGCTATTCTCCAAAGCACCTGAGGGCAGGACAAGAAGCAATGGGTGGAAATCCCAAAGGTGCTTTTTTTCAAGAGGCAACTGGACATTCTGGTTTTTCTTTGAAGATGTTTCGCTTCCCATCCAAGAAGCTTCTTCAGCTCTGATTGGTTTCCAATGGATGTAAACTAATCAAAGAGAGAAGCAACTTAGACCTAAGGAGAGATTTCCTGACAGTCCATTCCAACTCTGTTATTCTGTTCTTACGGACACCTCCCTCCTCCGTTAGTCTTTAGCTTCTTCTTCTCCCTGGTTTGGGATTCTAATCCTGTGCAGAATTCCCATTAAGTTCTTTCCACCTTTAGAACCTCTATGTGCCCCAAGCCTGTTCTCTGGTAGATCCAGAGGTGGTATTCAGCAGGTTCTGACCAGTTCTGGAGAACCGGTAGCAGAAATTTTGAGTAGTTCAGAGAACCGGCAAATCCCACCTCTGACTGGCCCCACCCCCATCTATTCTCCGCCTCCCGAGTCCCAGCTGATTGGTTGGGTTTTCTTGTGTTGCCCTGCACAGGAGAATGGAGCTGGAAAGCAGGTTAGTGGGGTGGGGAGGGAATGGAGATTTTAAGTATCCTTCCCCTGCCATGTCCACCAAGCCACGCCCATCAAACCATGCCACACCCACCAAGCCACGCCCACAGAACCGGTAGTAAATATTTTTGAATCCCACCACTGGGTAGATCCCACCATTTTAGTGAGATTTACTGCAAGTAGAACAGGAATGGGAATTCTACAGGTAGTCCTTGACTTACAACCATTAATTTACTGACCGAAGTTACAACAGCTCTAAGAGAAGTGACTTATGACCCTTGCAGCATCCCCGCGGTCGAAATTTTCGGAGGCTTGGCAACTGGCTCGTATTTATGACGATGCCAGTGTCCCTGGGGTCATGGGATCCCCTTTTGCGGCTTTCTAACTAGCAAAGTCAAGTGGTGGTGGGAGCCAGATTCACTTCACAACCGGGTTATTAACTTAACAACTGCTGTGATCCACTTAATGGCTGAGGCAAGAAAAAGTCATATAATGGGGGCAAAACTGACTTCTTGAACTCTCAGTCAGTGTATCAGTCATGACATTCTTCTGGACTTAATGTGCTGCTGTGTTTGTCTTACTTCCATTTAGTGTTGACAGGTGGAAAAAGGTCCAGCCTGAGCCTATGATTTGTGGGTTGCCTCAGGGCTCTGGGTGAGGTCAGGCATCCTTAGTATACTGATGATCCACAGAAGCATGAGCAGTTAGAAGTGACTCTTGGTATGCCTATGTAATGCTTCCACTACAGCTGCATTGGTTATCATTTAGCTGCTGAATGCAATTCAGGATGCTCGTTATCACTTAGGAAACCATAAGTGACCTGGTTATCTTCCTGGGAACAGCTTTGTCCTCTCATTTTTGTCCACCGTGTATAATCCAACACAATAGGCAGAGATTGTGTCTCATCCATTAAAGGTAAAGGTTTCCCTCACACATACGCGCTAGTCATTTCTGGCTCTAGGGGGCGGTGCTCATCTCCGTTACAAAGCTGAAGAGCCAGTGCTGTCCGAAGACATCTCCGTGGTCATGTGGCCGCCATGATTAAATGCCAAAGGCGCATGGATCGCTGTTACCTTCCCACCAAAGGTGGTTCCTATTTTTCTACTTGCATTTTTTACATGCTTTCGAACTGCTAAGCTGGCAGAAGCTGGGACAAGGTACGGGAGCTCACTCCGTTACGTGGCACTAGGGGTTCGAACTGCCGACCTTTCTGATCGACAAGCTCAGCGTTTTAGCCACTGAGCCATCGCGTCCCTCTGTCTCATCCATTAAGCAATCTAATACGATGGGCATAGGAAACATGCCTGCTCTTTGGAATGCTCAGAAATTTAAATTCTTCCAACCCACACAAGCTTTTAAATTATCTCTAAAAACCTGTTATTTTGTGCTGAGTAGTGGTCGTAAGTCCCGTAAAGGGAAATAAACCAGCAAAAAAGAATTTGATGGGACCTCTTCCCCACAGGAGATCTAAGCTGAGCTTGCACATAACAAACTGAAACACAAAATAAGCCACGTTTTCACCCAGTGTGTTGTGGGAACCTGGCCCGTGTAGTTCACTTGATTGATTTGAATCATCATTGATGAAGCATGCCAAGATTGTATCCAAGGGAGAAACTAGGCTGGTAAGAGGGAAAATGATACTGGAACATTGCAAACGCTAACAAAGACAAGTTTAAATAGCTTCAGCTACAAGCTGGAGATGAGGCAGAGACATCACAAACAAATGATATAAAAAAAAACAACAGGTTTGTGCTGCACTGCCTGAGAATGAGCCTTGGAGCTTGCTTTTTTAATAGTAACTTTATTTTTTTTTAAAAAAAAACTATACAGTTATAACAACAAAGAATAAATATAAACTAAAAACAATCAAAGCATAGAAAGAAAAAATAGAAGATGCAGAAAAGGTAGGAAGAAAATCAGAGAGAAAAGGAAAAAAAATAGGAATATGGTAAAGAAAAAGAAAAGCGACTTCTCCCTTCATTACAAGTATATCACATTCTCTTAGAATACAACGAACGATCACTTCTTCTCATATCCCATTTCTTCTCTATAAAGAAATCCTTAAAAACCTGGTCATTTCAGCACTGATCAGCAAAACCTGCTGGAGATGCTGTCTTGTAGTCTCCTTGCAAGGAGCAGCTGTGTGGAGCACTGATGGGTGATCTCTAGTCTTTTCCTTATCCAGAGAGGAATTATGAAGAACCAGTCTATTTGCCAGCTCTTCCTTCCACTGCAGTCATAAAATCATAGAATCCTAGGGCTGGAAGGGACCTTGGAGGTCTTTTAGTAAGGCAGGAGACCTTACACCATTCCACATAAATGGTTGTCCAGTCTATTCTTGAACGTCATCAGTTCTGCTTTTCCCAGTGCCATCTTCAGTCTCCCATTTGTTCCCCAGAAGTTCTGTGAGCCTTTTCTTACTTGGCAGAAACCTCCATGAAATTTCCCCCCCCCCTCTTGCCAGCAACTCTCTTCCCAAGCTCCGACCTCCTTCCCAAAGTATTGGGGGAGAAAATCTAGCAGATTTTATACTCGGAAACTGCCCTTGGACAAGCTCAGAATGTGGGGGTAGAGGGTGGGAAGTGCTACTCAGATGTACAGTAGAGCAGAAAATGCTTTAAGCCAATGTTTCTTAAACTCCACCCCACCCCCCTCAGGTTCCCTTCCCACTTTTAAAAATTATAGAGGACCCCACAGAAGCTTTTGTTGACATGAGTTATTCATCAATATTGACCTGGTTAAAAATATTTTTTAAATTTATTTTTTTATTACAGTCACAGACCAGCATTACAAATAAGAAGCATTAAAACAGAATAGAATAGAATAGAATAGAATTGAATTGAATTGAATTGAATTGAATTCTTTATTGGCTAATTGTGATTGACACACAAGGAATTTGTCTTGGTGCATATGCTTTCAGTGTACATAAAGAAAAAAATGAAATATATTCATCAAGACATAACATAAAATGAACTAAAAAGGCAAGATAATATTTAGCAATTAATAGTAGATTGTCAATGGACAGTCGGCCTAATTTTGCAAAATCTAGCAAGATTCAAAGAGACTACACCCAGGTTGATCAGATAACAACTGTAGATAAAAAAAAGATCGGTGTTTTCTGGATATCTTGTCAGGTGAGGTGCTATGAGATGGTTCCGTGAGTCCTTATAGAAAGGTACAGTATATAGTAGTAGGATGTGAGCTGTGGTTTCAATGGCCCCCTGCCCTGCCCACTGGATCACAGTCTATATGCTCATGTGGGATTTTTTTCTTATATTAGGCTTCCAAGACTGCTCTGTGGGAGTTAAAAATTAACATTGATGCATTTGATGCCATGTTGTTTCTTGTGATAGTTTGATGGGAGTTTTTGCATTTTTTTTCAACATACGCAGGCGAATAATTTTTATATTGGTGACCCCAGAGAGAGTCTTCGGGGTGGCCCAGAGGTTGAATTAGAATTAAAATTAGAAAGAATAGAATAGGAATAGGAATAGGAATAGGAATAGGAATAGGAATAGGAATAGGAATAGAATAGAATAGAATAGAATAGAATAGAATAGAATAGAATAGAATAGAATAGAATAGAATAGAATAGAATAGAATAGAATTCTTTATTGGCCAAATGTGATTGGACACACAAGGAATTTGTGGTGCATTTGCTCTCAGTCTACATAAGAAAAAATAAAATACATTCATCAAGAATCATAAGATACAACACTTAATGACAGTCATAGGTTATTAATAAGCAATCAAATCATACTAGGGAAACAAATAAAATAATATAAATTGTAAAGATACAAGCAACATGGTTATAGTAATAAGTGGGAAGAGATAGGTAATAGGATGAGAAGAAGAATAGTAATACTAAGTAGTTTGACAATATTGTGGGAGTTAGTTGTTTAGCAGAGTGTTGGCATTCAGGGAAAAACTGTCCTTGTGTCTAGTTGTTCTGGTGTCCAGTGCCCTATAGTGTCGCTTTGAGGGTAGAAGTTGAAACAAGTTATGTCCAGGATGTGAGGGGTCTGTAAGTATTTTCACAGCCCTCTTTTTGACTCATGCAGTATACAGATCCTCAATGGAAGGCAGGTGGGTAGCCATTGTTTTTGTTAGCAATTGTTGGTAGCAATTGTCCAATCTCTTAAAAGCTTCCTGTGTTGGAGCATTCACAACTTCTGGAGGCAAATTTTTCAGCTGATTAATTGTTCTGTCAGGAAATGTCTCCTTAGTTCTAAGTTGCTTCTCTCCCTGATTAGTTTCCACCCATTGCTTCTTGTCCTGCCCTCAGGTGCTTTGGAGAATAGCTTGACTCCCTCTTCTTTGTGGCAGGCCCTGAGATATTGGAAGACTGCTATCATGTCTGCCCTAGTCCTTCTTTTCATTAAACTAGACATATCCAGTTCCTGCAACTGTTCTAGGTTCTAGACCACATTTTAAAAACACTGCTTTAAGCTATCTGTCTCAGGGACTGGAAAACAATTGGGGGGAAAAGAGACTAGCAGGGAGGAGGACAAGTGGGAACGGCTGAGCCAGTGCCAGACCTATGCCACAATTTTGTTATGAGGATAAAAGTATGTGCTTTGGACAAATACCAGGATACAAATATAGCATTGCATAACTGTTGTGTTGTTATCTCCATTTGCAGAAGTTTTTCCTTCCAGAGCAACTTTTGATATATATATATTTACCCAGAGTTCATCAATCCACAATTTCTACTTTCGGTCTCGTTTCCCTGATTGCCTGGCCATTTCCAATCATTCTTTATTGTTTCGTCCACATCCTAATTCTAATTCTTGCAGATCTGCCTATTTCAGGGAAGGCAGGAAATAGTATTGTGAAGCAGCCGCAATATGGAAGCTAGAAAAATGGAAGGGGAAGACACTTTGCACCATCTGCAAATTTAAGATTCAAATCACATTGTTTGTGGTTTGGGTTTTTTTTTAAAAATGTTGAAATGCCCGTTTGGAAGGCAGGGATTGATGAAGTCGTTTTTCTGCCTGTCATGGAGCAGCAATGAGTTAAGCTATACTATATCCCAAAGCAAGCAGATTATTAAACATATGAAGAATGGTTGCCCGAATTGGGTGTGTCTAATTTACTGAAAAGAAAGACACGGGGTGACATGATAGCAGTGTTCCAATATTAGAAGGGCTGCCGCAAAGAAGAAGGAGTCAAGCTGTTCTCATTGGTAGGGTTCAAATTTCTTTTACTACCGGTTCTGTGGGCGTGGCTTGGTGAGCATGGCAGGGGAAGGATACTGCAAAATCCCCATTCCCTCCCTACCCCACTAGCCTGCTTTCCAGCTCCGTTCTCCTGTGCAGGGCAACAAAAGAAGACCCAGCCGATCAGCTGGGTCTCAGGAGGCAGAGAATAGATGGGGGCGGGGCCAGTCAGAGGTGGGATTTGCCGGTTCTCTGAACTACTCAAAATTTCCACTACCGGTTCTCCAGAACTGGTCAGAACTTGCTGAATATCCACCTCTGCTTATTCTCCAAAGCACCTGAAGGCAGAACAAGAAACAACGGATGGAAACTAACCAAGGAGAGAACCAACCTAGAACTGAGGAGAAATTTCCTCACAGTGAGAACAATAAACCAGTGGAATGGTTTGCCTTCAGAAGTTGTAGGTGCTCCATCACTGGAGGCTTTTAAGAAGAGACTGAAAGGGTATAGACTCTTCTTCTCAAGCCGGCAGTTGGACTAGATGACCTCCAAGGTCCCTTCCAACTCTGTTATTCTGCTAAATCTCTGCATTTCTTCCCCCGCCCCCCCCCCCCCCAATGTTTGCCTAAGAGTCCATTTATTTAATAAGACTGTAATAAGGATCTCTCAGAGAAGAAGGCTTACTTTAGAGCAGAGGGGTCAAACGCGATTTCAATGAGAGCCGCATCAGGATTGTGTTTGACCTCAGGGGGCTGGGATGGGCGTGGCCAGTTCGACATCACTCATGTCGGTGGGGGGCACCTGTGGTGGCCAAGTGCTAAGGCAGGACTTCCCTCGCACCCTCCCTCACTCTCTTAATCTTCCTTCCTTCCCTTCCCCTTCCTTCCTTCCTTCCTTCCTTCCTTCCTTCCTTCCTTCCTTCCTTCCTTCCTTCCTTCCTTCCTTCCTTCCTTCCTTCCTTCCTTCCTTCCTTCCTTCCTTCCTTTTCTTCTTTTTCCTTCCATCTTCCCTCTCCTTTCTTCTTCCTTCCCCCTCTTTCCTTATTTTTCCTTTCTCGCTATCTTCTCTTCTTTTTCTATTTCTTTCCTCTTTCCTGCGCCTTCTTGCATGCTCAAATGCAAAAGAGGAAACATTTCTCCTTTTGTTTTGTTTTTAGTTTAGTTTTGCTAGCCTTCTGTCAGCGAAAACGGAGCCGGAAGGGGTCCTCTCAGGCTCCGTTTTCACTGGCAGAGGCACCCCGGGCCAGTCCTTTGCTGTTTCCCTGGGCCGGATCCGGCCTCCAGGCCTTGAGTTCGTAGACCTATTTTATAGACTTCCTTCTTCCTCTCTCCCTCCCTTGACAACCTCATAAAAAGGGTTTATATTTCATCTCCAAAGCCGGTCTCGTCCCTTTCTTTTGCCTTGCAGCTATTGCCACCCAAAGTTTGGTCCCTGATGGAACACCATCCTGTCCGAGAGCATCTATCCAAGGCGGGGACATCTCTCTCTCCAATGGATATTATCCAGGAAGCATCCTGACCTTTGCCTGCCCAGCTGGCACTTATCCGTATCCCACACCCAGCCGGGTCTGCCAGCCAGATGGCAAATGGACTCCAATGCACCATCCTAGTGGAAAGCCAAGCAATGTAGCACGTTGCAGAGGTATGTGTTTAGGCTACTGTTTACACATAACTTTAACCAATTATAATATACAGGTGGTCCTTGACTTACAGCCATAATGGAGCCGAACATTTGTTGTCACTAAGCAAAGCTAAGGCAATAGTCAAGTGAGTTTTGCCCCCGCTTTATGACCTTTCTTGTTAAGTTAGTGATATAGTTGTTAAGTGAATTCTGGCTTCCCCAATGATTGCGCTTGTCGGAGAATATGACCCTGGGTCATAAATACGAGCCAGTTGCCAAGCCTCCGAATTTTGATCATGGGAATGCTCAAAAGTGTGAAAAATGGCTATAAGTCTCTTTTTTCAATGGCACTGTAGAATAAGAATGGCATGGCATGGCATGGCATGGCATGGCATGGCATGGCATGGCATGGCATAGAATAGAATAGAATAGAATAGGAATAGGAATAGGATAGGATAGGATAGGATAGGAATAGGATAGGATAAGATAGGATAGGATAGGGATAGGGATAGGGATAGGAATAGAATAGAATAGAATAGAATAGAATAGAATAGAATAGAATAGAATAGGAATAGGAATAGGAATAGGAATAGGAATAGAATTGGAATAGGAATAGGATAGGATAGGATAGGATAGGATAGGATAGGATAGGATAGGATAGGGATAGGAATAGAATAGGAATAGGATAGGAATAGGAATAGAATAGAATAGGAATAGGATAGGATAGGATAGAATAGGGATAGGAATAGGAATAGGAATACAATACAATACAATACAATACTTTATTGGCACTTCAAATGTACACTAATCGGCATACATTAAAATGAAATTACATTGCATACATTGTGACTTCAAACGGTCACTAAACGGTCAAACGATTGGAAGTTGAGGACAATCTCAAGAGGCTCTCTTGAGAGGTTCAGTGGTTCCTGCTGGGTGATGGAGTATGTTTGTTTTTGATAAGCCGGAATGTTTGATATATTTTTGAACGCTGGCCTGTTTGCATGAATGGTTATCAGCCATGCTCTCTATAACGTGCTCATTTCTGTATTAATTTAAAACCACCCCATTTCCTGATACCCATGGGTATTTTTTATTTCTCTTTCCTCTTATCGGATCTTTTTTTGTGCTTACGCAATGGCAGGAATTTCCTAGGTGAACCCAGAACGCCCTTTACAATCGCTCGTTTCAATACCGAAAGTACAAAGGATTAAAAAGAAAAAAGAAAACACTTGCACAAACTCCGTATTTATCTTTCCCCTCAAAATGTTTGGAAAGGGGAGGGCAGTGAGTACCTTTCCAAACAATGGGGCATGCAGAGTTCTGGTCAACAGTGACAATTTCACATCGTTTTGCAATGATTTCTTTAAAAATTAGCAAAGGTGTAAACACTGGCAATAATATTGACCTTGCAGGAGTCCCACACAAATGGAGGGACTTCATTGGCCTTTCCCATCTTTAAGCAGCTTTTTGGACCAAAGTTCCCAGCAAAGATTAATTACAGGTAACCCTTGATTTACAACAGTTCATTTAGTGACCGTTCGAAGTTACAAAGGCACTGAAAAAAAGGGACTTGTGACCGTTTTTCACACTTAACAGCCGGCGCAGCATTCCCAGGATCCCCTGATCAAAATTTTGGCAACAGACTCGTACTTACGATGGTTGCAGGGTTCCAAGGTCACATGATCCCCTTTTGCAAACTTCTGACAAGCAAAAGTAATTGGGGAAGCCATATTCACTGAACAGCTGTGCTACTCACATAACAACTGCAGCGATTCGCTTAACAACTGGGACAAGGATGTCGTAAAATGGGGCAAACATCACTGAACAACTGTCTCGCGTAGCAACAGAAATGTTGGGCTCAGTTGCAGTGATGGGTCAAGGAAAACCTGTTATCGCTCAGTTTTGACCTGAGAGATTAGGAGCTTTGGGAGGACTTTATTTGTCCTGATTTTCAGACCAAGGGCTACGAGATTTAGGCTGCCACTGTGTCATGCCCCTGTCAGAGTCTGAGTGCGAGGTGGAAGCCCACGCAGTCTACCCCACTGTCTGTCTTTGTTGTGGTTCACCAGCAGCAGGTGCGGACGGCTGAGGTCTCAGAGAGTGAGGACTCAGATGAGGGGCCTGCGTGTGAGGAAGGGATGGGGCCAGGACCATCAGGGAGTGGAATGCTGCCTTCAGAGATTGTGGAGGCTGGCAGCAGTGATGAAGAGGCCCCCGAGGAGCCTGTGCCCAGTGCGTGTGCATGCAGGGCAGCTCAAAGGAAAGAGCAGCTGCAGCAGCACAGGCAACTTGGGAGTAAGGCTGCAAGGTAATGGCCCCTCCCTTCAGAGATAAAAGCCAGCTGAGAAACCGGAGTTCTTTGCAGGAAGCAAAGAAGTTTTTGCACTCAAGCCTTGTGGACGTTCCAAATATCTTGGCTGGTGTTTGGAGACTCTTTGTGTTTGAAATATTTCTTAGTAACTTTATCTTGGCAGCCTTGCACAACCTTGGCAAGGCTCGTTCTTATCAGAGACAATTGCAGGAAACCAGAAATAAACCCTTGTTGTGGTTTGCCGGCAGCAGGTGCCGGAGGCTGAGGTCTTGGAGAACGAGGACTCAGAATTAGGGGCCTGCGTGTGATGCAGGGATGGGGCCGGGACCATCAGGGAGTGGAATGCTGCCTTCGGAGATTGTGGAGGCTGGCAGCAGTGATGAAGAGGCCCCCAAGGAGCCTGTGCCCAGCGTGCGTGTGCGCGCAGGGCTGCTTGAAGAGCAGCTGCAGTAGCACAGGTGACTCGGGAGTAAAGCCCCTCCCTTAAGTGATAAAAGCCAGCTGAGAAACCAGAGGAAGCAAAGAAGTTTTTGCACTCAAGCCTTGTGGACGTTTGGACTCTCTTAGTTTGTGGTTGGAGACTCTTTGTGTTTGAACTATTTCTTAGCAACTTTATCAAGTGTTCTTGGAAGCCTTGCACAACCTTGGCAAGGCTCGTTCTTATCAGAGACCATTAGTTTGAAACAGCCTTTTAACCAGGAAGGAACAGAATTTGTAAAAAATCATTAAAAGATTTTGCTGTTACCTCTGTTTCGTGTTTGTTTCCTTGGAACAAGGTTTGGGTCAGAACAGTCTTTGCTTGCCACATGGCACATCCAGCGGGCCGGATCGCATGCCTCCTGTCCACCCCCAATGCCTTTACCTCTGCCTGCTGCTTTGAGGGCCCGCCTGGTGGTCGCAGCACTCAGAGTCACCTGCACTGCATGGTCTGCGCAGCACCAAAGTGTACCGGCCATGGGGCCAGTGGGCTGTAGCTGCTGTTGGACACTGTTGGCACCTGTGTGCTCGCCACCTCTTGTGTGCCGGAGGTGGGGCACCCAGCCTGATCATCCTGATACCATGTTTCCCTGAAAATAAGCCCTAATTTGTCTTTTGGAGCATATATATATATATGTATTCAGCTTTGTTCGGGTATTTTCCCACGTCATTATAGTTGTGCTTTTAAAGTTGTAGCAACGTTTCGGCAGAATCTCATCTGCCATCATCAGGCTTCTGTATAGTGTTCGTCTGTGAGTCAGACTTTTACAGTTGTTTCAGTTTTAAATTTGGGGCTAGCCTACTGCTGTGCCAGAATGGTTTTTTCTTCATCCTGATTGGTTGGGAGTCTTGGTCTGTGTTTATTGGTCTTGGAGTTTGCTGTGTTCTGCTTGATTGGTGTTTCTAATATCTTCTGTCTGTTTTGTGGCTTTTTTTGTGTCTTGATTGGCTGGCAACATTGTGTTCCTGTATTGGAGGCTTTTAGTGCAGCTTGGTTCCGAGTAAATGGACGGCTATCATTTGTTAGGAAGCTAGGTTTCTACGTGGAAGTGTGGTGGTAGCATCTTGTGTGGCCTTCGTGGGTGTGGGTCTGGTGTCATTCTTCATGTTAGGTACTCGTATTGGCCACACAAGATGCTACCACCACACTTCCACGTAGAAAGCAGATTCACACCCACACAGATGATGAGACATGACCACGGACCAGAAGCCCTACCGCAGCTGCATCGCTACCCACTTCAAACCCCTCCGACCCATACATGAAGCGAACTGACGCCCAACATGAAAATGTGGCACGACCACGAACGCGAAGCCAAACAACAGGATCACAGCTCACCAGCTCAAATCCCCCGACAACTAAGACTAACCTGAACACAGCCAAGCCCCCACCTGAACAGAACACACCCCCAGCCAATCAGAACACAGCCAACCCCCCAACCAATCAGATCACAGCCAATCCTTTGCCTATCTGAATTGTGGTGTAGGAAGATAATAAAGTCTCAACCCCATGATGATTGAAGAAGCCGCATGGTAATGGCTTCAGGCAAGAGTGAGGGAGACCTCCCCCAACCCAACAAGAGTCAATTTAGTGACCAATCAGGATTACAGATGTGACCACATGACATGGACTACATTTCCCAGGATACCTTAACTACATTTACCATGATGCATTCCCTTAAGGGGACAGCTCACAATTCCTAACTAACTATCCCAAATCCCATTAACTCTAAACTGTCTGGACAGCACAGCTATCCTTTTCGTCATAGCATGTTGAAAGTATGTGCATGTGTGTGTGCCAGCACCCATAATGCAATGCACACGTGCGCTCCGCCTGCCCCCCGGTGCATCGAGTGACCCCCCCTGCACTCCCCCGCCTCCTGCGCATGCGCACGCGTCTCCTGCATGCACCTCGCCCCCCTATATGTGCGACACATACCCGATAATCAGCTGGCTGGCGGGAGGCATATGCATATGTGCAGTGGAACTGTACTGGGGCGATGGCTCGCGTGCCAGCAGAGATGGCTCTGCGTACCACTTCCAGGACGTGTGGGGTAGGTTCGCCATCACGGTTATACAGGCTTAACTACACCCAGATGCTAGTCCCCGTTCAGCTACAGAAGCTCCCTGGGGAATTTGATGCCAATGGTGATCGGTCTGCCTACCCCACATCACAGGGTTAGCGGAACAAGTGCTATGGAGTCCCATAGATGCTTTTTCAAAAGGCAACTGGACTCGAAGACGTTTCTTTCTCCATTTTAATTCTGCATCTAAATTTTGGATCTTTTAGTCTTGATCTCTCTTCTCTTCTCTCTCTTTTTTTTTTTGCAGATATACGCTGCCCAGGACAGATAAGCTTTGAAAATGGCTTTTTCATCCCACGGCGAACTTTCCACCCCATTGGCGACATCCTGAGTTTTCAGTGTTCTGATGGGTATCAGCTCCTCGGCTCATCCCAGCGATACTGCCAGCCCAACGGCCAATGGAATGGGACCTCCCCTGTTTGTGATGATGGAGGTAAATCATTTTTTAAAATTAGTTTATAACAGGGATCTCCAAACTTGGCAACTTTAAGACTTGTGGACTTCAACTCCCAGAAATTCCCCAGCCAGCATGGCTGGCTGGGAATTCTGGGAGTTGAAGTCCACAAGTCTTAAAGTTGCCAAGTTTGAAGACCCTGGTTTATAATATAAGATTCAAAAATGCAAAATAAAACAGTGGGGAAGATAGGGAAGGAAAAGGAAGGGAGAAGTGTAGGAAAAAGGGGAAAAGAAAGAAAAGGCCTTGACTTATGACCCTTTGGTGCGATAGAATAAGTTAATAGCATCAAACCTCAATTTTTCACTTTTACATAGTAATATAAACTAGCCATTTCTATAACAGCAAATCGATCTAATTGGCAAAATCCAAAAGTAAAGCACTTACCTGCATCCAAAACGGGCCGTGTGGGGACTCCTGGGAGAGGAGGTGTGGGCAGGGCCAGCCAGGAGTGGGATTTGGGGGTTCTCCGAACTGCACAGAATCTTAGCTAGGGGCTCTCCTGAATCCCCTGCGAACCCCCAGCAGCCCATCCCTGGTCATGAGTCCCTTATTTCAGTGCCCTTGTAACTTTTGAACGGTCACTAAATGAACTGTTATAAATCGAGGGCTACCTGTGTACTGTGCTGCAGGAGTGGGATTCTACCAGTTCGCACCTATTCGCTAGAACCGGTTGTTAACATTCTAAGTAGTGCGGAGAACCAGTTGTTAGAAGAAATTACTGGCCTAATCCTGTAAGGAAGGCAGGAAGGAAACATTCTGGTGTTGCTTACAGAAACTGCCTCTCCGTTAACCCTTATTACATTCTTGGCAGGACTAGACTTCCTGTCTCAGGAACGTCTCTGGAGTTTTTTCCCCCTCTTTGCTGGTACTTTGCTTGTGTGGAGTGACCATTCAAAGTTACAATGGCACTGAAAAAAGTGACATGACCATTTTTCACACTTACGACTGTTGCAACATCCCCACAGTCATGAGAGGCCAGGCGAGGAGATTGTGCCTCGATGTGAGTGATATTGAGTTGGCCATGCCCAGCCAATAACATGACCACCAAGCGATGCCCACAAACTAAGCCATGCCCACAAACTAAGCCATGCCCACAGAACCGGTTGTTAAAAAATTTGAATCCCACCCCTGCTGTGCTGTAAAAATGAAATAGTTTGGAAGCAGTATGAGACTTAGGCACTTATCTTCCCACATCACTTGCTACAGTCTCACCTCCTCTACAATTGTGTTGATGTTGTACATCTCATCAGTCTGGAACCCACATTAAGTATCTGATATTAACACAGTTGAGAAAGTCCAGAAATATTTCACAAGAAGAGTTCTCCACTCCTCTACGCGTTGCAGAATACCTTATGCCACCAGACTTGAAATTCTAGACCTAGAAAATCTAGAACTATGACGCCTTTGGTCTGATCTAAGTATAATATATAATTATACATTGTAATGTCCTACCTGTCAATGAATACTTCAGCTTCAACCATAACAATACAAGAGCACACAATAGATACAAACTCAAGGTAAACCGCACCAAACTTGATTGCAGGAAATACGACTTCAGCAACAGAGCGGTCAATGTCTGGAATACTCTACCTGACTCTGTGGTTTCTTCCCCAAACCCCAAAAACTTTAACCTTAGACTGTCTACTATTGACCTCACCCCTTTCCTAAGAGGTCTGTAGGGGGTGTGCATCAGTGCACCAACGTGCCTACTGTCCCTGTCCTATTGTTTCTTTTATTTTTCTTATATGTATCCATTTCATGTATTCATAACTATGTTTATACTTATACCTGTTATCTTGTAAGTGATTGACAAATCAAATAAATAAATAAAATAAAAAAATTGTCATCCACAGTTGGGCACTGCCTCACCCTGGCTGTGCCCCCGGGGGCGATTGCTACAGGAAAAGGCAACCGTCTGGGTGATCGGATCTCATTCAAATGTCAGACTAACTTAGAGTTGATTGGATCATCCCAGCGGGTCTGCATGCTGGACGGCGAATGGTCTGACACGCAGCCAAGTTGTAGAGGTATGCATTTCAAGAACACCCCTTTTTTCCAGCGGGTTAGATTAGATTATCTCCAGAGTCACCTCTTATCCTTTAGCTTCTGCATCTTTTTTTTAAAAAGCATTCATTAGATGCATCTCCTTTTCAGTTGCTGTGGCTCCTTTATCATCTTTTTATGTTCCTTTTTTATGTTGCAATTATTTTTGTTCATTCAAAGATAATATCTTTTTAGAATAGGAATAGAATAAAATAGAATAGAGTAGAATTATTCTGACCCAAGCTTAAAAACAAGACGTATGTTATTGCAACACTGGGAATTGTTTTCATTCCCAGCCGGAATTAATCTCAAACAGTTCCCCAAGATAAGCACACACCTTTCAGTTCTCTGAAGTGCTGCCAAAAACAGAAGTATCAAATGAACTAGAAAAGAAACCAACCAAAGTACCAAAAAACCCAACCGAAGTACAAAGAGCTTCAAGAATGACTCTGAACCGATCGAACTACTTTGCTTCCTGCAAAGGTTTCTTCACCTTTGCCTTTCCTTTATACCTTATGGGAGGAGCAATCAGCTCCCAGCCTTACTCCCAAGTTGCCCCTTTAGTTTCAGCTGCTCTCACCTTCTAGCAGCTCTGCGCACACACGCACTGGGAACAGGCTCCCCTGGTTCCTCTGCCTCACTGCTGCCAGACTCCGGAGGCTCTGGAGTCAGCACCCCACTCTCAGATGGTCCTGGCCCCATCTCTGCATCAGATGCAGGACCCTCATCCAAGTCCTCTCCAGATTCCCTGACTGGTCCCCGTTCTTCCCCACTGTCTGATTCCGCTGCCATCTGTGCCAGCTGCCAGCGAACCACAAGAATAGAATAGAATAGGACTATGAATAGAATAGGACTATGAACAGAATAGGATCCTGCTTCATATCACCTGAGGGAGCATTGTAGAATATTTTTATTTATTTATTTTAAAAATCTATTCATTTGCACCCTCCCTTTATTATTTTTTCAAATTATTCAAAATGGCTAACATATCCAACACACTTTCTTATTTTCCCCACAACAACAACCCCGTGAAGTGGGTTGGCCTGAGAGAGAGAGAGGGAGAGAGAGAGAGAGAGAGAGAATATAACAGACAGAATAACAAAATAACAGAATTGGAAGGGACCTTGGAGGTCTTCTAGTCCAACCCCTTGTTTAGGCAGGAAACCCTATACCATTTTAGAAGAATGGTTAGCCAACTCCTTCCTAAAACCTCCCAGTGTTGGAGCATTTACAACTTCTGGGGGCAAGCTGTTCCACTGATTAATTGTTCTCACAGTGAGGAAATTTCTCCTTAGTTCTGGGTTGCTTCTCTCCTTGATGAGTTTCCACTCACTGCTTCTTGTCCTAAACAATTTTTTTGAACAAAAGTTGTTTTAAATAAGGATTATAATAAGACTTGGAAAAAAATACAGGCAGTCCTTGACTAACCATTATTTGTTTCTTGCCTGTTCAAAATTTTAACGGCACTGAAAAAAGTGACTTAACACCATTTTTCACACTCACTTAACAACTGTCTCACTGAGCAACAGAAATTTTGGATTGAATGGTGGTCATAAGCCAAGGAGCCCCTGTGAAACAAGCACAGAGCCCTGTTGATGTACCTTTTAAAAGAGGGAAATGAATAAACAGCTCCATCTATATGCTGTGTTATTGCTAAATAAAGTTTTTTAACTGTTAAAAAAAGGGAAGACTTTGGAATATCTTAGTCCAGGTTCCGTGAATGCCAATTGCTTTTCCTTTGAAATAACAGCTTCAAACAGAAGCATTGGTTAAAATGGTTTTATACCAAGTAAATATACTCCATGCTGTCTGCTTGAAATCTCAAGAAAAGCTAAAGAATTTTATTTACAGAATAGAAGCCAAATTCAGGTACAGTAAGAATGGAATTTGGATGGAACAAACTTTAATTCCATGGCCAGATTAATTACAAAATATTGTTCAGAGCAATCTCTCATCAATCAATCAATCAATCAATCCATCCATCCATCAATCAATCAGTCAGAATAGAGGTGGAAGGGACCTTGGAGGTCTTCTAGCAGGAGACCCTATACCATTTCAGACAAGTGGCTGTCCAATGTCTTTTTAAAAACCTCCAGTCCAATGGTGAAGCACCTACAACTTCTGAAGGCAAAGCTGTTCCACTGGTTAGTTGTCCTCACTGTTACGAAGTTTCTCCTTAATTCCATTTTGTTTCTTTCCTTGATTAGTTTTTATCTGTTGTTTCTTGTCCTGCCTTCTGGGGCTTTGGAAAATAAGTTGTATTCTGTTCTCTATAATTACTGACTGAATGTATAAAGGCAGATAGATAACTCCACAAAGCATCCATACAAAGTCTTTTTATTGGTTCATCAGGCATCCTCAGTATAACTTACGGTTACGTCGAGATTCATCTCAATGTCCAATTCTCTGCATAGCTGACTTTATGGTGTAAAAGGATTGTGATCTTTCATCCCATAGTAGTGGAGCAAAGGGAGAGATGCCAGCGTGCTGCTGGGGTCCAAGCAAGCGTGAAGAAACCTCCCCCAACCCACCAAGGGTCAATTCAGTGACCAATCAGGATTACAGATGTGGCCACATGACATGGACTACATTTACCATGATGCATTCCCTTAAGGGGACAGCTCTCAATTCCTAACTAACTATCTCAATTCCCATGACCTATAAACTGTCTGGACAGCACAAGTTGACTTCCTCTTCTTTGTGGTAGCCTCTCAAATGCTGGAATCAATGCCTTCATCTCATTGGCAATAACACAAGATGCTCCCTTTTTCCCATCTCAACAGCCAGTTATTCTTATGACCGAGCTGAAGATGTTAAAGCTGAATTTGGAGCCTCGTTGACGGATGTTCTGAGTGAAGTATCCACCTTTGAGTTGGACCCTTCTGGAACCATTCAAAGTGAGTCTTTTTTTCCTCCAGACCAGCTAATCTAATGGGTCTACCAGTTAAAAGTGACAGGCAGGAATTTGTACTTTCAGACTCACGATATAGTGTTAATGTCGCCTTATAATAAAGTAATTTTCACTCATCTAGTCAAGTTTCCTGTCTGGTTTATCTGGAAAGGCCAAGGTAACATGATTAGTAACCACTGATAACCTTATCCTCCATGTATTAGACCAGTGTTTATCAGCCTTGATAATTAAGATACATGGACTTCAACTCCCAGAATTCCCTAGTTAGCATGCTACCTGTAGAATTCTGGGAATTGGAGTCTGGAAATTTTGGAAGTTCTCAAGTCTCAAACAGTGAGAAACATTGTTATAAATGGTAGTAGTTCCAACATAATCTTCACAAATCTCTTAAAAAATAATATTGGAGGATTACCATGGCACTTAAAGAGGGCTCATTCAGTATTGATCAAGAACTATGTACTGTAGTTTTATTGTGAATTAATTAAATGATAGATGCAGGAGAGATCTCCAGCGGGACTGAAGCAAGCTGCCAGGATTCCAGCAATCGCTCTAATTAAATCATGATTCTTGAGCTAAACTTCAAAAAACTTCAAAGGATTTAATTGAGGCGGCATACTGGCACTGCCCTGTATGAAGCCAACTCTGGCATACATAATTTATAGTCCCCTGGGTGTCTCATAAATTGGATTCTCCAACTGAGCACATTCACAGGCTGGGTGTCATCCTTCACGTTCTCCAATTAAATATATTTGCAGGCAAAAACTCTGGTATTTTAGTTACAATCTTTTAAAGATAAGGGTTGGAATGTATTTTCGCTTTCAACTGCTCTTCCAGATTTCCTTCTTCCTCCTCCCTCCCTCCCTATGGCAACTACTAAAACAGGCATAGGAATGTTTTATGAGTTGACACATGCAGTGAGTCACAGCCACTTGCAGAATCACGTGCTAAAGTTGAGAAACACACACCATGGTGATGCTGTGGATATATATTCATCAGGTCAATTTCCTGATACATTGTGTGCAAGCAAATTCTGTGGCTTTGCCTTTGGGCTGTCCACGTTTTTGTGGCTTCTGAATCATTTTCCGCTTCTTTGGAGGTGTCCTGGGTTATAAGAAGGGGAAAGAGAGAAAAGAAGGACCTGGTAATTTCTATGGAGCTTCTCAGTCATCCAAAGTCATGGATGTCCCAAAGGTGCTTTTTTTTTTTCAAGAGGCAATTGGACTGTCTGTTGTCTTTATTTGAAGACATTTCACTTCTCATCCAAGAAGCTTCTTCAGCTCTGACTGGATGGTGGGGAATAGAAGGATTTATACTCCTTGCAGACAACAGCCTGCACCTGTGTTCAACAGTGAAGGGACACAGGGCAGAAAACATCCTGCAGAAACCAGAAAGCCCAGTTGTCTCTTGAAAAATCACCTTTAGGACAAGTATCTGGTATCAGTGGAAGCACGTTCCTTTTATCAGGGTTCCGGTAGCTACTCCCACTTAAATCATGAGTCTCTAGCCGGATTTTCAAAACTTATTAGGAGTATTTATTAGAATTTATTAGGAGTAAACATGCTGGCACTGCCTGGGTGTAGCCGACTCTGAGACACATCATTCATTGTCACCCTTGACCCTAGTTTCCCCACCGCCCCACCCCCTGGGTGTATCATAATTCATATTCTCCAATGGGACACATCCATAGCCAGGAGTCATCGATCATGTTCTCCAGTTAGAATTTTGCATGGCAGAAACTCCAGTCACTTAGAAACTATCTTTGAAAACATTTATGGAATGCAGGTTCAGTTTGCAAGCTGCTGCACTGCTTCCCCCTCCCTTTCTGTTGGCAACTCTGAAAGACCAGAGACATGTTTTATGAGTTGACACCTTTGCTATGGGAAATAACCATTCCTTTCTTCTTCCCATCAGGTCCATCTTTAGGCCGAAGACTTATACTGACCAAAGATAGCTTCCTCTATGTTTACTTCCTGTTGGATGCTTCCCACAGCGTTACAGAACCTAACTTTTCTATCTTTAAAGATGCTGTGAGCCAAATCATAATCAGGGTAAGTTTCTGTAGGTATGAATTGGATTAAAGAATTGGGAGGTGGATGCAGGAGATGTCCAGGCTGAGCCCAAGAGAGGGGTGAAACATATTATCAATCTAAATCCAGCCCACCTTGAATTCCTTATCTACCACCCAATTGCTTTGACTGTTAGTAGTTCAGATTCTTGTAGAGAGCTTAAGCTTACCGTAAATCTTGATACTCATTTGAATTGCCCGGATCTCTTGATTTCCCTGGCACTTGACGGTGGTAGCGTTAGCAACACTGCTGGTATCTAATGACATAAGGATATGTTTACCCTGCAAATGTAAACTAATTTGAACTTTAGGAAGGTCTAACCCAGGTTAACCGTACTATAAGCAACCAAATCAAGAGTGTGTACAAAATTAAACCCCCAAAAGTTGGAAGTGAGAAAGGGATCTTCACCAAGATAAGTATGTGAGTAAATTACATTGGTTTATTTATTGATTTGTCAATCTGTAGGCTCCCTCCGTTGGTGAATATCCCCTCCAGCAGGTACCAGACAGGGAAAAAATACTACAGGAAACCTAAAGCTCCTTTGATCGAGATTGGCTATAATAACTGAATTTTACAAGTCTGATTGTCCCCCTCCTCCTTATACTCCATGAAATTAGGGGGACATCTGTCTAAGCCCCTTCTAAATGTTACTCTGGACTTAAATAATGCTTCGGCCCCTTTTGCCTACACCAGTGATCCCCAACCTTTTTGACGCCGCGGCCCGGTACCGGCATCAGCTGGGCGCCGCCATCTTTTTGATGAAAAAGTGCTTCCAGTGACCTGACCGGAAGCACTTTTTCATCAAAGATGCGGCTGCGCTCATGAGCTTTTCCGGGTAGAAATGGCTTTCTACCGGAAAAGCTCACCGAAGCTGGCGCCGCCATCTTTTTGATGAAAACGTGCTTCCAGTGAGCTTTCTACCCGAAAAGCTCACCGGAAGCGCTAGGCGCCGCCATCTTTTTTGATGAAAAAGTGCTTCCGGTGAGCTTTCTACCCGGAAAAGCTCACCGGAAGCACTTTTTCATCAAAAAAGATGGCGGCCCAGCTAAGCCAGCGCCGGTAAGACTTGTTCGCGGACGGTACGGTCCGTGGACGTGGTTGGGGACCCTGGCCTACACAACAAATTATGTATATCTCCTGTGTAAGGCCTTCACCTATCCAAGGACCTGGGATAGGCAGATGATGCTGTTTGGTAATCATTTACGGCAGAGTTCCACAACCATTTCGGGACGGCGGCCAAGAGTAGGTGGGAGGGGAGGGGGAGGGAGGGGATGGTTTTGTGGGAGGAGCAGGCGCAGGCGCCTGTGTGAGCACCCTTTGCTCAGACAAGGGGGGCCCAGAGTGCCCGCGACGTGAGTGCCAGTGGGCTGCGGGCACTCCCATGAGTGGGCCCACGAACACCGGGGACGCTTGCGTGAGGGGATTTGTGAGACCTCAGCCAGTGGGGCCGACAAGGCGACCAGTGTTCGTGTGGAGGCCCTGAGCGCCCACGATGAGTGTGCGAGTGGGGCCCGAGCATCCATGATGTTCACGCAGTGGGGCTGTGCGTGCACGCACACACGCACACTCACGCACCAGCCAGTCACACACGCGGCCTTGTTGCGAATAGGCTGCAGACTAATAGTGCGCCATGGCTCACAGGTTGGGGATCCCTGGTTCAATGGTGGGATTCAATTTTTTTTTACTACCGGTTCTGTGGGCGTGGCTTGGTGGGCGTGGCAGGGAAAGGATACTGTAAAATCTCCAGTCAGAGGTGGGATTTGCCGGTTCTCTGAACTACTCAAAATTTCCGCTACCGGTTCTCCAGAACTGGTCAGAACCTGCTGAATACCACCTCTGGCTTGGGTTTACAGCACATAAGTTGTTCCAAGTACAGATAGTCCTCGACTTACAACAATTCGTTTAGTGACCATTCAAAGTTACAATGGCACTGAAAAATGTGACCGTTTTTCACACTTGCGACCATTGCAGCATTTCCCCCATGGTCATGTGATCAAAATTGGGAACGTTTGGCAGCTGACTCATATTTATGACGGTTGCAGTGTCCCCCAAGGGCTTCAACTTCCAAAATTCCCCAGCTGTTGATTTATAGATTTCCTTGAGGGGTGTGATCACTCTTGTTCAATTGTAGGTTTGCAGTACAATCACCTTGAATAGGGAGACAAGGATTAAAAGCTGGTTTTGAAACAGGGCTGGGACACCAAAGCAAAACATGGGCTTCCATTCTTGCGTATTCAGCTGCTGGTGTGTTGCTGAGAGGACTTTCGAAGAACAATGCAATGACTTGGTGACCCCTCAAGTTATCAGCCGATCAGTGGCTTCAATCCTTTAGTATGGCGCACAAAGAAACGAGGACAGCTGATCCTCTTCCTTTCAGTGAATAATATTGAAAAGATCCTGCTTTTTGTTTGACAGAAAATTCCTCACAATTCAACCTCAACAGGAAAAGCCCTTGGTTTTCTATGCCATTTTTATGGAGCTCTTTGCAGCCCTCGCCCCTTTAATAAGTGCAGCCTAAAGTTGGTTACTTATAACACACACACAGAGAGAGAGAGAGAGAGAGAGGGAGAGAGAGAGGGAGAGAGGTTCGTTGGGAATTTGAATGGTTGCTATTGTGTATTCCTGATCAAGTCAAGCTACCTTGAAGACTGAGCAGACCTGGGCTCTCCTGCTTCATATCACCTGAGGGAGCATTGTGGAATAGTTTTATTTATTTATTTTTTCAAACAAATCTATTCATTTGTATCCTCCCTTTATTCTTTTTTCAAATAACCCAAGGTGGCTGACATATCCAACACACTTTCCTCTTCTTATTTTCCCCACCACAACAACCCCGTGAGGGGGTTGGCCTAAGAGAGAGAGAGAATAACGGGCAGAATAACAGAAGTTGGAAGGGACCTTGGAGGTCTTCTATTCCAACCCCCTCCTCAGGCAGGAAGCCTTACACCATTTCAGACAAATGGTTGTCCAATTTCTTTTTTAAAACTTCCAGTGTTGGAGCATCCACAACTTCTGGAGACAAGCTGTTCCAGTTGATTAATTGTTCTGGAAATTTCTCCTAGGTTGCTTCTCTCCTTGATTAGTTTCCCCCCATTGCTTCTTGTCCTGCCTTCAGGTGCTTTGGAGGATAGCTTGACTCCCTCTTCTTTGTGGCAGGCCCTGAGATATTGGAAGACTGCCATCATGTCACCCTTCTTTTTATCAAACTAGACCCAATTCCAGCAACCATTCTTTGTATGTTTTACCCTCCTGTCCCCTAATCAACTTCGTTGCTCTTCTCTGCACTCTTTCTAGAGTCTCAACATGGAGACCAAAACTGGATTCAGTAATTCCAAGTGTTTTGGAATACTGGAATCAAGAATAGATTCCAGATCACATGAAGTGTTAAATAAAGCTTTATAACACCTTGGAATACTTGAATACCAAGGCATTGTAAAGCTTTACTAACACTTCACGTGATCTTGGTTCTATCCTGTTAATGCAGCCTAGAACTGCATTGGCTTTTTTTGGCAGCTGCAGCACAAGGCTGGCTTATATTTAGGTGATACTTAAGTGAGTAACAAGCCCAAGTCCGCCCAGCTAGTTTTCATGGCTAAGACAGGACTATAATTTGCAGCCTCCCGCTTTCTAGCTTGGTGTGTTAATGACTAGACCAAATCAACTCTCAAGTATGCCTCAGAATTCTTTGCCAAACATTAAAATGAAATACTTTGGTGGAAGAATATCGTATGGAAAAAGTGTTTTTTTTTTTTGATGATAAAGAAAACAACCTGTTTGGTGGATGTTCTCTAAAATGTAATCCTGGTTTGTTTGTTTTTTGTGTGTGTGTGTGTCTGTGTACGTGTGTTTTGGCTTTTCTTTGCTCCTCAGATTTCTAGTTTTGAAGTTCCGATCAAGTTCTCAGTCATATCTTATGCCAGCCAGCCCAAGACAATTGTCGGCATAGGTGATGTTGCCGCTGAAGATGCCGACATGGTGCTTGAGTCGATGGAAAATAACATGGATTACAAAGGTAGGCATTTAGATCAGTTTTGTTCTCCTCCACCACCAACCATCCCACCAGCCAGGATCTCTATGTTGCCCAGAGTTGTTGTGAGTTGGGTGGCTTTATAAATTTGATACATAGATCTTTTATTTTGATTCAAATATTTACACACTGCTTCTCATCGTTGGCATCTGAGAGGAGGGAGTGGTCAAAACCGACAAATTTATGACACAAGTCCCAAGTTATTGTTATTGTCACTGTATAGAGCAGTGATGGCTAACCTATGACACGCGTGTCACTCGTGACACGCCGAGGCACTTTGACTGGCACGCCTGTTGGTGTGGGGAAAACCTGCACATTTAGAGGCTGCCTGTGTTCTGCTCCAATCCCTGCTCCCTGCTTGTTGCGTGGAGGCGTGGTGTCACTGCTGCCGCAAGATCTTTGCAGCAGTGAACCAGTTTTAACCGCCATAAACTGAGGTTTGTTAGTTTCATTACCTCAGGAACGCTACAGGAGGAAAGGAGATCCATGAGGTTCACAGCCCTGTAAGGTGGCCTTCCGATCCCCACATCCTGCACCTGCAGCCCTGAGACCAAGGAGACGAGTTTCACAGCCCTGTGTGATCACCCCAGCCCAGTCCGTCATAAACCAAATTATTGATATTTCTTGAATGACACATGACCCGAGGAAGGCTACACTTTTTCCCGATTTTCGACACACCAAGCTGAAAAGGTTAGCCATCACTGGTATAGAGAGACTCTCCCCCCAGGCACAAATTTATCTCATACACAAATACAGATAGGCCTTGACTTACGACCACAATTGAGTGAGCCCAAAATTTCTGATCTCTTTCTTACTCATACATATATGTACACATAATTTTTGGCTATAAGGTTAGTGTCAACTAAAAAAAATACTCCTTTGGTCTTTTTAGTTGCCAGCAGAAAGGGAATGGGGGAAAGTAGCGCATTCCTTAAATGCCTCAGATAATCACCTTGGCAGCAGAAGCTGTTGGCTCGCAAAATTATTACTGGAGAACATAATTGATGACTCTTGGCTATGGATGTGTCTCATTGGAGAATATACATCCATGGGGTGGGGGTGGGGGAAGAGCAGGGTCAAGGGTGAAATGAATGATGTGTTAGAGTCGGCTGCAACCAGGAAACGCTGACATGTCAACTCCTAATAAATCAAATCTTTTTTACTCTTGAGAGATGCAGCTTGAGACTTGTGATTTGAATGGGGGTGCGTGTTGGAGCCCTGACCGTTAGAACGTTAGCTAGCTCTCCTGGACATCAACTTGATTTGAGCTGGCAGCCATCAAGAGAAGGAAGAAAGGCTGGAATGCTTCCCTCAAGCTCAACCATTTATTTTGCCTTGATTACTTCCTTCCCATCCAGCCTCAACAGCTTTCTGCCTTGCTATCAATCAATCAATCCAGTCTCTTAAAAACCTCCATTGATGAAGCTCCCACAACTTCTGAAGGCAAACTGTTGGGCTGAGGGTTGGAGGGACAGGGGAACATTGATAGTGGAGAATTGCTGGGGGAAGGCCAGTGGAGGAGGAAAGCCCATTGTGGATCAGGTGTGGCAGGTGGCTGTGAGTAAAGATGAGGCCAAGGATCAGCTCCTAAATCCTTTTCAAGGGCCTGGGATAAGCAGATGTTGATGTTCAATGCTTATTATTGTGGTTCATCGCACAGTCAACCTGATGTTTAGATTAGTTGTGGCATTTTGATCCACCTTTCAAGTCCTTCCCGAGGACCTGGGACAGGAAGATGTTGAGGTTTGATGTTGAGGTATTAAAGATAACTTCACAGAATATAACGGGTGGGATTCAGCTTTTTTAAACAACCGGTTCTGTGGGCATGGCTTAGTTGTGGGCGTGGCTTGGCGGTCATGTGACTGGGTGGACATGGCTTGGTGGTCATGTGACTGGCTGGGCGTGGCCAACTCAACATCACTCACATCGAGGCACGCATCTCCTCGCCTGGCCTCTCGTGCCTGTGGGGATACTGCAACAGTCGTAAATGTGAAAAATGGTCATAAATCACTTTTTTCAGTGCCATTGTAACTTTGAATGGTCACTCCACACAAGCAAAGTACCAGCAAAGGAGGGGAAAAAAACTCCAGAGACGTTCCTGAGACAGGAAGTCTAGTCCTGCCAAGAACGTAATAAGGGTTAACAGAGAGGCAGTTTCTGTAAGCAACACCAGAATGTTTCCTTCCTGCCTTCCTTACAGGACTAGGCCAGTAATTTCTTCAAACAACCAGTTCTCCAAACTGCTTAGAATGTTAACCGGTTCTAGCGAATAGGTGCGAACTGGTAGAATCCCACCCCTGGGATGTAAGCTGTTGCAGGTAAAGCTGCCTTTTGCAATTGACCAATGGCAATTTCATCAATCTCTTTCTCTTCTCTTCTGCTGTCTCCAGATACTGCCACATCCACTTTTCTGACTTTCCTGTCTTTCTCATCGACAGTTGTTAGGCCTGTGATGTTATGTGGCAGGTGCTTGTCCGTTTGAATTCTGAAGTCCCGGAATACTTTCGCTTCTTAATATTCTATTACTTTTGACTAGTTTATGGTCCCACCAGTTCTTGCTTGCAGGCAAATGGTAATTCTTGCAGATATTCCAATGCACCATTGTTGCAATTCTGTCATGCCATTGCTTGTAACCAGTCAGTGTGATTTTCTTGCAGCCCCTAGCTAGCTGATCCACTGTTGCTATTATTGTCTGTGGACATTTTCTTTCATCCAGGTCATGGTTGTCTCAAAAGTGTTTTTCAAAAGACAACTGGACTTTCTTTGCTTTGTCTTAAAGATGTTTCACTTCTCATCCAAGAAGCTTCTTCAGTTCATTCAACTTCAGTTCATTCAGTTCGGTTCGGTTCAATTGAAGAAGCTTCTTGGCTGAGAAGCAACATGTCTTCAAGGAAAATCAAAGGCGTCCATTTGCCTTTTGAAAAACATCTTTGGGTGTCCTTGTTAGTGTTTACATTTTGCGTGCCATCTCGTTCGCATCGACTCTTGAACTGAAGCTGTGATTTTGTCCTATAGTGGCAAGGAGAGATGGTGGCTGTGGTTTATTACGTGTGTTTGTGTTGTGTAAACAAAGAATAAAATGCAGGGCAACCTTTCAGCGTACTACTTTCTCTCTCCCGGAATTACAAAAGTGTACGTTGCTATGTGATTACATTGTAAACAGAACGAATATTGCATTGTATTCATTAAAGCTGCCTACCAACAGGAATTGTTTATTTATTTTATTTATTTGATTTGCCAGTTGTTTACAAGATAATAAGTATAAGTGTGTACATAGTTGTGAATACATGAAATGGGTACATATAAGAAAAATAAAAGAATAAGAGAAACAATAGGACAGGGACGGTAGGCACATTGGTGCGCTTATGCACGCCCTACAGACCTCTTAGGAAAGGGGTGAGGTCAATAGTAGACAGTCTAAGGTTAAAGTTTTTGGGGTTTGGGGAAGAAACTACAGAGTCGGGTAGAGTATTCCAGACATTGACCACTCTGTTGCTGAAGTCGTATTTTCTGCAATCAAGTTTGGTGCGGTTAACTTTGAGTTTGTATCTATTGTGTGCTCTTGTGTTGTTATGGTTGAAGCTGAAGTATTCATTGACAGGTAGGACATTGCAATGTACGATGCAATGTTTGGGGGAAAAAAGAGATTAGCTAAAACTTCCTGATTTAATGCCTGCAATTTTTGGGGAGTGTTGCTAAATCTGATTTGACTCGTAGTGACTGCCTGGAAAAGTCTCTGCAATTTTGCTGGCAAAATTTTGGAAATAGCTTGCTCCCTTCCCTGCTTCTTCGTAGGGCTGAGAGAGAACTAGCCTAAGGATACTCAGATGGCTTTTTGCCTAAGGCAGGTCTAGAACTATTCCCGACATCAAACTGATTCTCAGTGTTTGTATTAGTAGAACATTATTTTGCTTTGGGAGGTAATTTTCCTGATTAAAAAAAAAGACCATAGAAAATTTCATAGGTGTTTCAATGTCTTGTAGCATACAGAGGTATGTAAATCATCTTACTCTAATTTATTAAATCATCAGTATAACCATCTTACTCTAATTTATTAAACCGTCAGATATTCATCATCCTGAATATTTTCCTTAAACAACTGTTACCCTGCTTTCATTTTTGATAGATAAATTTCTGCTGTGTAGTTCTTTTAAATGCAAATATACCTTCTATGAGCACTTTAGTAAAGATAATAAGAATATTGCTATTTCCAAGCCAGAAGCATTTTATTATTCTTTCTTTCTTTCTTTCTTTCTTTCTTTCTTTCTTTCTTTCTTTCTTTCTTTCTTTCTTTCTTTCTTTCTTTTCTTTTCTTTTCTTTCTTTCTTTCTTTCTTTCTTTCTTTCTTTCTTTCTTTCTTTCTTTCTTTCTTTCTTTCTTTCTTTCCTTTCTTTCTTTCTCTCTCTCTCTCTCTCTCTCTCTCTCTCTCTCTCTCTCTCTCCCTCCTTCTCTTTCTCTCTCCCTCCCTCCTCTCTCTCTCTCTCTCTTTCCGTATTTCTAAACCACCTATCTCCCTCAAAGAGGCGCTTTTTAACTAATGCCAACGGGCATGGACTGTAATGGCATTTGGGAATGGCCTTTGGAAACGGAGGGAAAACTTAAAAAAAAATTATCTATCAACTGCCCATGGCCAGCCATCTCATGCAGAGTGAATTGCTGTTTAGAGAAGAATCAAACAAGGGGACAGGCAGGCTGCAGCTGTATAATACACAGAGGGGAAAAAACTCAGAAAGGAAGTTCCCTATCTGTCAGGTGGTAAAGTGAAACAGTGGGAGGTTTGTACTTTCAGATGTGCCTTAACATAGCCTTAGAATAAAGGGGAATTAGCTCATCTCTGACCCATCTGAGAAGGCTGACACAGAAACCTGGAGATAATCAGATCCTCTGGTAGCCAGATCGGTTGGTTCGCTTTGAAGATTTTTGCATTTAAAAAACGAGGCAGTTGTTTCTTGTTTGTTTGGGTTTTTTTTTTAAAAAAAAAACAATTTTATTAGTTTTTAAAAACAAACAAACAAAACATAAAAACATCCAGCTTTCTTTCATAAATATACAAACAGTGTGTCAGTTGGTTTACCAGTTTTTGTGCATTCATTTCGTAGTCTCAATTACAGTTACATTACATAATAACTCATATTATCAATCAAAAATTATATACCCTAGTATCACTATCCAACAATTATTTGACTATGATTTTATTCATTCATACTTTACGAGATAACTATAATTTACTTAATTTATTTTATAACAAGTCATATAATCATACCAAATCTATCCTGAAGACATTTTATAAATGTGATAGTAAATAAAAAAGAAAAAAAAATCTCTTTATATATTCATTATTATCTAAAATTCTAAATATTCTATTATTGTATTTTATCATCCAACCATTGATAGAAAAGGTCCCAAATTTTATAAAATTGTTTATCCTCTTGTTCTCTAATTTCAAATGTCAATCTACTCATTTCAGCACATTCCAATATTTTCTTAATAATTTCTTCCTGCAATGGTATTTTCTCATTTTTGTTTTTGTTTGTTTGGTTTTTTTGATAGCACTCACCCCACAGCACATCCTCTGTAGATGCTACACGCTGAATAAATAAATAAAATAAAACTCCACAGCAACATTTGATAAAGTAGGTGTGGAACTGGAATCTCAAAGCGGCAGTCATTTCATCCATGTTCATGCAGGCAGGTGGGGTCTTCCCACTCTTTTTTTCCCCACGAGTGAAAAAAATCCACAAAACTTTGGAGAATGTTATCTACTGCAGTTCCCTCTTACCGCCTCCTGCAGTGAGCTGTTTGTTGTTCTTTTGTAAGCTTACTTTACAAGTCGTCCTTGACTTACAACCACAAGTGAGCCCAACATTTCTGTTGCTAAGTGAGACACTGAGTTGTGCCCCGTTTTACGATCTTTCTTGCCACAGTTGCTAAGTGAATTGCTACACTTGTTTAATTAGTAACACGGTCGTTAAGTGAGTCTGGCTTCCCCATTGACTTCGCTTGTCAAAAGGTTGCAAAAGGTAGGTCACATGACCCCAGGACACTGCAGCTGTCATAAATATGAGTCAGTTGTCAAGCGTCTGTCATGCCCATATTGGAATCTGACTCGGAGGAGCTGACAGGGAGTGGGAGTGTGGCTCCATTGGCTGTGAAAGAAACTGGGGAAGGGCAAAGTCCAGCTGGGCAGAGCATGAAAGAGGAAGAACAAGGGAGAGGGAGTTCAGAGGAAGACCCAGGCCTACCCCCTCTTCATCCTAGGGCACACAGGAAGGAACGGAGAAGAGAGCAACGTGGGTTGCGTGGCTTACAGGGGAGGAAAGGGCCCTGATTCCCTTCATTAGCTGCAGCTGGGAACACAGTGTATGAAAAAAGGCAAGCTGCGTGCAGCAAGCTGTTGGGAGCAAGCATGACTTTATCTTTTATTGTTGTGGCTTATCTGTGTTCCTGGCATCTTCCCAACTGTATGAGTTTTGCCATACTTTCAAGTTTGAAATTCCTGCTCCTGCCCTGCCAAACCCAGTTTGGTTTGTTTGGATCTTAAGTTGCAGTTTGTGTGTATCTTGTTTTGGACTGGATTTTCTACAGTCAAAGGCTGTTCCCGGGAGAATTTTTCTCCAGCCCGAAGGTAACCTGGACCTTGGGGGCAAAGTTGGAGATAATAATGGGACTCTTATTGCTTATCTGACTGTGTTGCCTTTGTGCCATGCCCCGGGTCATCACTGTGTCTGAATTTTGATCACATGACCATGGGGACGCTGTAATGATTGCAAGCGTGAAAAACTGTCCTAAGCCACTTTTTTTCCAGGGATGTTTTAACTTTGAACAGTCGCTAAACGAACTGTTGTAAGTTCAAGGACCACCTGTATAAGCCTCTCAAGCCTTAGAGAAACTGAGGTTTAAGAAGAATCTCTCAAGATTAATTGAGCCCATTTTGCAGATCATGGCAATGCAACGGGAACCAACATTTATGCGGCCCTTAATGCGGTTTACGAGATGATAATTAATGAAGAAGCAACTTTGAAAGATCAATGGAACAAAGTCCGTCATGCTATCATTCTGCTTACGGATGGTAAGGAGAAATGGGGTGATTGAAAGTGTGGGGGGGTGTTTGGGTGGGGGGGAGATTGCTCACTATCTAGCAATGGCTATTGTACCAATATAGGAGGATATTTGTAGCTCAGGTTTGCTCTCTGAGTTTGGTTGTTTTCTTGCAGATGTTCATTACCCAGACTAGATAACATCATCACTTCTACGGGGGGCAGTGGGGTTTGCTCTCATTGTGTTGCTCTTATCACGTGAGCTGTGAAAAGGATAACTGTTCTGTCCTTTATCATTACTGGCTGAATGTGTAAAGACAGACAGATAACTCTACAAAGGCATCCATACAAAGTTTCTTTATTGGTTCATCAGGCATCCTCATATATAACTCACGGTCACGTCGAGATTCATCTCAATGTCCAAATCTTTGCATAGCTGAATTCATAGTGTAAAAGGATAGTGATCTTTTCATCCCCATAATGAAGGAACAAGGAGGTGAGGCACCAGCATGCTGCTGGGGTTCAGGCAAGAGTGAAGGAACCTCCCCCAACCCACCAAGGGTCAGTTCAGTGACCAATCAGGATTACAAATGTGACCACATGACATGGACTACTTTTCCCAGGATGCTTTAACTACATTTACCTTAAGGGGACAGCTCTCAATTCCTAGCTAACTATCTCAATTCCTATTACCTATATACTGTCTGGACAGCACAATAACACACACCTCCATGCATCAAAATCATGTTGGAAACCACAAACTGACTATCGTAACCAGATGGCATCAGTTAGCACACAAACCAACTAAAGCCTTCTAAAATCATGCTAAATAAACCAAAAGAGCCAGCAGCCCCAGAAGGAAAAAAAACAGGAGTCATCTACAGCAGGGGTCCCCAATCCCTGGTCCGTGAACCGGCAATGGTCTGCGGCATGCCAGAAACTGGGCCACGCAAACAAGCGAAGCCCCATCTGTGCGATGTAGTCAGCATGCGAAACCACGCCTGCTCCAGTCCGCTGACAAAAGTCTCTCCACAGAACTGGGTGCCCAAAAGATTGAGGGCCACTGATCTATAGCATACAGTGTAAAGATTGCAACAACCACTACATAGGACAAAAAGGCAGGAGACTAGAAGAGCAAATGCATGAACACCAACTGGCAATCTATATCTATATCTATATCTATATCATCTATATCTATATCTATATCTATATCTATCGATCTATCGATCGATCTGTCTATCTATAAATGAAATACCACACACATCATCACAAAATCTCCAGAACCATAAAGCGTACAAACTTGAAATTTGGCACGTATGTTCCTCTTGGTTTCTAGGTGCTCACTAAGAAAGGATTTTTCTAAATGACCATGAGAGCATTAGTATTTCATATATTATTATTAACAGGCTCTGATGCTAAGGAGTTCTACTCCCCTTCCTCACCTGAGAAGAAATCTGTTCCAAATGCAAAACACAAGCAGAGGAGAGGATTTTCAGTTTTAGTTTCACATCAGCAACCAGCTTTAGTACGGAACAGTTGAGCTAAGCCACGCCCAGGCTCTTTGCTGTCTCGTTCTTTCTCTCACAAGCAAATACTGCTTCAGTTTCCAAACAGCCCTCAACTCTCTCACACATTGACAGGACGCTGGCCAGATGAGTACCAGTGGATGCTGGTAGGCAGAGGCACAATTTCCTCCCTTATTTTCCTCCCCCAAAACTAAGCCCAACCATATAGTTTCCCAACAAAACACAGGTATCGAGCTATTAGAATATATGGTGAAAACTCCTTAATTGCAGAACACGGGTGCAGAATTAACTATAGTTTCAACTGTCAACATCCCAGACCAAGCCAAGTCCAAAACCAGTAGAGAGTTCCTGGAAGCCTGGCATTCAGACAAATCAGCCACCAACAGGCACCTGGAGAGACGGTAAACATCTACATACCATTCAGAAGAGATAATCAACAAGCCACAAATGGAACCAAAGGACGAGAACATCTCCTGAACTAGCGATCAACACCCAGGAATTGGTTGAGGAGAGCTCATTTTTCTGATTCTTTTCTCCTCCATTTCCCCAAGGGTTTCAGAATAAATCTTAACAATACGGTAATGGATTGTATACAGAAGAGTTTGCTCCCTGTGGTTTCAAAAATTGCTGCCCAGTTTTAAGCATGTGTGTGGTTTAATGTGACAGAAGTCAGAATGTCTATGGAGATTCTCATTCATCCAGGTCATGGCTGTCCCCAAGGTGCTTTTCCAATAGGCAATTGAATTTTCTTGGTGTTTTTTTTTCCTTTGAAAATGTTTCGCTTCCCACCCAAGAAGCTTCTTCAGTTCTAACTGAAGAAAAACTGAAGAGGTTTCTTGGAAGAGAAGCAAAACATTTTCAAAGAAGCAAACCAAGGAAGCCCCTGTTGCCTTTTGGAAAAGCATCTTTGGGACCAGAAGTGAGAAGTTACATTAGCTGCCCCATTTTTTTATTTTATTTTTTGGGGGAATGTAGTTCTGAAGCACAGAAAGTTCCACCATCCTTGTTCTAAGAACGAGCTCTTTGGACCATCCCTCTCTTGGTTTTCTCTTTCGACCATCTATGATGGGAGCCCTTTTGCTTGTGGCCTTCAAAAGCCTCTACTAGATGGAGATTTAGTCTGAAATTTAGTGTTTCAAAGCCAGGCTCCAGCCTATTAATCAAAGGGATTTTTTTAAAAAATTCTCTCTTTGTTTTTAGTACCTGGTCGTGGTCTTCAGACTGCCCAGGTCTTCATTTTTCTCAGCTTGCCTATTTTTGTTTTTTATTTAAGAACACTACACCAGATAACAGATAACAGACCATCAGAGTTAGAAGGGACCTTGTAGGTCATCTACTCCAACCACCCCCTCCCCTGCCCAAGCAGGAGACCCTGCACCATTTCTGACAAATGGCAGTCCAATCTCTTTCTTGAAAGCCTCCAGTGATGAAGCTCCCACAACTTCCAAAGGCAAAGCTGTTCCATTGCTTGATTGTTCTCACTGTCAGAAAGTTTCTCCTTATTTCCAGGTTAAATCTCTCCAGTTCAATATGATCATCCTTGAGTTTTCCACAATTCCTCTTGGCACACTTGTATGAGTTGGGAATTACTCTCTGATTTTGTCCTCTAATTTTTTTTTCTTTTTTTGTTTTCAGGAAAATCCAACCTTGGAGGTTCTCCCAAAATGGCAGTGCGCCACATAGAAGAACTGATAAATGTGAGAGACGACCGAAAAGATTATCTCGGTGAGTCAGAAAAACCATGCTTGATTTTTTTCAAAAGAATGAATTGTGTTACTCTGCGATACCAACCCGTCCCTCAAGAATCTTGTTTTTCTACAGCAGACTGAATCTCTCTGCTCAATTGAAAACCCACTACTGGCAATCCTCAACATATGACTGAAATGGAGCCTGTCCATTATGGACGTACTGTATGCCATCATGATCCTAAAATGAATTGGTCACATGACTGACTAATTTTTTGCAGTGGTTGTGAAGCAAATGCCTGTCCTACTCCACTCACTCACACACACATGTAAGTGTGTTTTAGAGCAGTGGTCTCCAATCTTGGCAAAATTACGACTTGTGGACTGGCTGAGGAATTCTGGGAGTTGAAGTCCACAAGTCGTAAAGTTGCCAAAGTTGGAGACCCCTGTTTTGGAGAGTTAATTAAGGTTCTCCAGCAGTTCCCTTCACCCAGCCTCAGAATTTCCCAAAATAAAGCCAATAGTCCATAAAACAATGGAAAGTTGCTCCAACAAGTAAGTCCACCAAACAAAGTTAAAGCCACTAGGCAAAACGTAAAGTACATCCACAAGAGTTCACTTGGCAAAAGACGTTGAGAGTCTCCAAGGCACAAAGTCAAGTAGGAAGCACGAACAAACACACAGCCACAAAACAAACACGTTGTTCCCAGCAATGTCTCCCTCTGCCTGATAAATAGCTTGATGGTGCAGCCCATCAAGATGGGCAGGGCCTTCTCCTGAGTAATCTGGCAGATCTCCTTTGCTCTTGTCTTTTCTCTGCCCTGCGTGCTCTTGTATCCAGCATGGAAGGCAACTCCTCCTCCTCCTCTTCATTGACCTGCAAACTGTCCCCAGCCGAAGGCCTCTGTAAATCACTTTCAGCCATCAGTTCAGAGTCATTAATTAACCCAGTTCCTGACGTGCCAGGAATGAGCTCATCCTCCCTCGAACCAGCCTCCGAGGAAGAACAGGAGTTGTCCAAGGGAGACATCACAATGCCATGGTCAGTAGGCAAAAGCTGTGGTCCTTAAGTGAGGAAATAGTTCACTATGGGTGCAGTTTTGCTGAAAACCAGAAGTTAGCACCAGTCAAAATTGTCATAAAGTGTGATCACATGACTGCAGGATTTGCTGTATATATGACCATATTGCCCAGTGCCCAAAGTTTCATTACATGACTTCCGAGTGGTTATGATTGTCAGAACTTTGAATCTGGGTCATAAGCCGCCTTTTTTGGGTCAGTTATAGCTTTGATCATAAGTAGAGGGAATACCTGTATAGCTTAGTTGTTGGGGCCTAGAGTTCACAACACGAAGCAAAATAAATGTTTTTGTAGCCTACCAGAGTTAATTTCCCCTGATTGCTATGAGGCAATCCTCAATAAATCATTTTTTTTCACCTCTTGGAATGCTTTTCTTCCCAGGTTATCTTTTTTTTTTTTTTCATTTGATCTGCCATGTTCTAACTGCGTGTCATACAGAGAAAAAAAAAAAAAAAAAAAAAAAAAAAAAAAAGGGGGGGGGAGGGGGGGGGGGGGGGTGGGTGGTTTTCCCTGCGGGCCGTTTTTTGGAAAAGGGGGGGGTTAATTGTAAACAATTTTAGGTTTAAGTTTTTGGGGTTTGCTGCTTCTAGATAAATCAAATGTTAACTCTTCACCCTGACCACACTCAATTTTTCCACTCTCACAAAATCCAAGTGTTATCATGAGAAGCTGAGATCAGCCTTCATTATAAACACTACTTTCTGGGGAAACCCTTTAGTTTCACTTTCGCTTTCCACTGTCAGAAGAAAAGCTGGAGTTAAATGCTCTCCAAGAGATGTAAAGGCTTTATTTGTTTATTGTCAGGGATTTGAGCAGCGGGTATCCAAATGAAGTCACAGATGCTGACACAAACTTATGCTTTTTAAAATAAATCAATATATTTAACATCTACTGTATATGTATATCAGCCAAGATAGTCAGGCAAACAGGAGCATCACAGAGCCAGGGTTGCCAGATCGCAGCTTGGCTCTGCGGCCAAACTCAAGTCAAAATACGGCCAAATTCAGCCAAATTATTTTCTCTCATGGCCAGATTTTCCGGCCAAATTTTTTTATGCAATATAACATGAGGATATATTGTTTTTTTGTTTTTTTAAACTATTTTTAAATAATCAAATCATAAAAAATAGTCTTTATTCGACAACGTGATGTGACGTCATGGGAATTTCTGTGTTTCTTTACTCACATCCAGGCTAGGCAGCTCACTTCAAATAACCGCTACTACTGTTTGGAAAGCTCAGGGCCAAATGCAGCGATCCTGAGGAGGGGGGAGCTAGGGCATGAGGGTTATTAGGGGGATTTCCCCCCCGATTGAAAAAATATAATCACTAAACAAATAAAACGACACAAAAATGATCTGACAGTCATTTTCATGCGAATATATTGTATTGAAAACCGGTATTCGGCCAAAATTTCGATTTCAAGGCCAAGCAACTTTCATACGGCCAAATTTCCGGCCAAATATTTTTGGCTGGAGACATGATTTTTTTCACGGCCAAACAGATTTCTATACGGCCAGATTTCTCGAATTTGGTCGGAAAAACGGCCAGATGGCAACCCTGCACAGAGCATACAGGGCACACAGAAGAAAAAGGCGGGAAAAAGGAAAACTTCCCCCTTTATACCCAGCAACCAATCATAACCTAGATTGCCTCATGCAAGAGCTGGTACTCTCCAACCAATCAACTACCACTGTGTGTTGTGGCCCATTACCCACTTTACTGTTCCAGTTATTAAATTAAATATCTTAATATTTTATTTATTTATTTGATTTGATTTGTCAATCGCTTATAAGATAATAGGTATAAGTATACACATGAGTAAGAATACAGAAAATAGGTACGATTAAATGGGGACAATAGGACAGGGACGGGAAGCACGATGGTGCACTTATTATTGTTTAGTCCAGCTATTAAATATCTTAATATTTATTTATATTTATTTATTTATTATTTAGTCCAGCTATTAATTTAAATATCTTAATAGTTATTTATTTATTTATTTATTTAATTCAGCTATTAATTTTAAATATCCTAATATTTGTTTGTTTATTAAATTAGGGAATTTAGCAGTCATCTATGACTAACATACTAGATAGAAGAAACAACTCAGATTAAAGAGGCTGCCCAAAATAGAGCCATTGGAAAAAAGCTGCTGCTGGAAAAGAGTAGGAGCAATTGTTAGAAAGCCAGGCATGCAGCAATAATTGAAAATAGAAAATACAATCACTCCTGCATCTCTATAGGAAAAGTAATTTCAGTGAAGGTATTTTCCTGGGCAACCCACAGAGTAAAGTAATAACATTTTAAGTCACTGCAAATGTTCTCGGTGATCTTAGAATATAGCATAAAACCCACTGCTGGATTCATCTCAGGTATGCTGGAAATCTCCTATCTGCTTAGTTTACCTCAAAATGATTGACAAGCTCTTATTTTTCTTATTTCATATGGCTTTCAGTGCATCCAGCCTGTTCATCCTTGCTACTTAACTGGCTTGATAAATCTGTGAAAGAATCCCTTGATAAGATCTGGGGGCTGTCCTGTCTTCTCTTCCAGAATGTCCCATGTTAACATATGTCCTTTTGAAGAGCCCTTGGTTGTTTCCTTGCAGACATTTCATTACCCAACTAGGTAACATCATCAATGCATGTCCTGTTGTTTTTTCATTCAGATATCTATGTTTTTGGCATCGGGAACCTTGACGTTGAGTTGAGTGCCATGAATGAGATTGCGTCAAAGAAGCCAGGGGAAAGGCATGTCTTTGTGATGGAAAATCCACAGGAACTCAAGAATGCTTTTGAAGATCTGTTGGGTGTGTAGGATCCATCTTGTTTACTAGGGTTGGGGGTGCAAGGGTTAAAGGGGCAAAGGGTGGGTGCATCTCCCCAATGTTCAGCTTGCGCCTTATGCCTGTGGGAATATATACATGCTGCCCATCTCACTCAGAGGTGACTCCAGGCGGCTTACAGTAAACTTTGCTGTAAACAAAATAAAAACAAGATCAAACATTAAAATATTAAGGTAATAAATATTAACATTAAAATTCAGCTTCATTGTAACTTCAAATGGTTGCTAAATGTATAGTTATGAGGACTGAAGAGCCACATTGGCGCAGTGGTTAGAATGCATTGCAGGCTAACACTGCCCACTGACAGCAGTTCGATTCTGACCAGTTCAAGGTTGACTCAGCTTTCCATCCTTCTGAGGTCAGTAAAAGGAGGATCCAGATTATTGGGGGGGGAGGGGGCAATATGCTAATTCTGTAAACTGCTTAGAGAGGGCAGAGGGCTGTAAAGCACTGTGAAGCGGTATATAAGTCTAAGCGCTATTGTTACTTGTAGATAGTTCCAGCCTGTATGTGAACAGTCCTTCTTGTGTAACCTCTGCCTCATTTTTTGTTTTTTCTATTTGTTGAGTTGTAGATGGTTCAATATTTGTTTCCCTATTTTGAATCATTTTATTTATGCAAAGCAGGTAATAAGATCCAGAACGAAATAGAAATGAAACCATGTGAAATAAGAGAGGCAGTCTGGTGCACTGGTTAAGGCACCAGGCTAGAAACTAGAAGACTAGTTTTAGTTTCATCTTGGGCACGAAGCCAGCTGGGTAGCTTGGGCCGGTCACTTTCTCTTGGCCCTGAGAAGCTGTCAGTGGCAAATAATTCCGAAAAACCTTGCTAGCAAATCTGCAAAGACTAGTCCAGGGCATTGCAGGCATTGACACTGACTCAAAGGCATGCATATACACAAATGCACACACACACAAAGCAAAGCATTGACATAAAAGGGTGTTGATTTTCCCACATCCAAAACTAATCTCAGAACCTTGTTTCTGGTAACATGAGAAATTTTGCCACTAAACAAAGGCAGTGGGGGCCTTTGGACAGAAGTCATATTGTGTCTGCTGAAAGAGTGATAGTGTCAGGATTCCAGAAAAACCCAACTCCAATTATAAACTCTGAGATAGGCATTTTCTCAAAGTTTCCTTTTTATTAGAGTAGTTATACTGACACATCTGGGAAAACCAGAACCGGAAAAGTTCCGGGTTTTCCTCCAATAAATAAAAAATTATAAATCCACCCCCTGCACCCATCATTCCATCACATGCCTCAATCACCATCCGTTCCAACTTGAGACATCCCCTCTTCCTCAGCCAGGTGCAGGAATAACATGACCTTGACTTTAAAGAAGAATGCTATTATGCCTAACCACATACGTTCCATGCAATTCTCCCCTCTAATTTTCCCAGGTTCAAGAATGTGGCAGCGTGGAAGCTTCTGGTGCTGATATGGCTTCCAAAGCTGATGGATAGACCTTGAAATTTTCTATGTAGAAAGGTGCTTTTTTCAGGAGGCAACTGGACTTTCTTGTTTTTCCTTGAAGATGTTTCGCTTCTCATCCAAGAAGCTTCTTCAGTTCTGACCGAATGGTGGAGGAGGAAAGGATTGGTATTCCTTGCAGTCAGTATAAATCCTTCCCTCCTCCACTACTCAGTCAGAACTGAAGAAGCTTCTTAGATGAGAAGCAAAACGTTTTCAAGGAAAAACAAGTCCAATTATTGTGTTTTGAAAAAGTACCTTTGGGTCAAACCTGGATGACTGAAAATCTCCACAGACATATGTGTGGAAAGAACACGCAACTGAGGGTGGCAAATGGCAAGATTGATGATGATCAGTTTTCTCCCAGATTCATTAACTTTCTAACCGTCTTAGATCCTAGAGATTTGGAGGACATTTGTGGTTTGGCAAACTACTCGGACAGTGCAAGATGGGACCAGAAGAACCCTTGGCATGTGCGTCTCCAAAACACAGTGAGTACAGACTCTTCTTTTCCACCACCACTGCCCAAGTCATTGTGATCTCTTTCTCTTCCCAGATTTCTGTAGGGGTTTACAGAAAGGGTGGATTCTACCGGTCCGGTCTGGTTCAGCTGAACCGGTACCTCCGAAGATCATCTGAGAGCGAACTGGTTCGCTCCGACGATCAGCTGCTGGGCCTGCCCGCCTGCCTGGGCTCCATACTGACCTTTATTTCCTGCTTTTCAACCTCAGCTGCATCACGCGGCACAGTGGATTGCCGCGCGTCAGCTGTTGAAGACACAGGGAGAGTGCAGGAGTGCAGGAGGAGGTCAGTAGGAAAGCCTCTGCACATATGCAAAGCGCGCGTTTGCCACGCATGCGTGCCAGGTGCACGCAAAGCACGCCCACCAAGCCACGCCTACCGCATCGATGGTAAAACAATTTGAATCCCGCCACTGGTCCTCACTTGCAATTAACTTGCTTTATCCCCGATATTTGGTTCTGTTGGATGGTTAAAGGATGGGAATATAGAGAGCCCCTCAGTCAAGGAAGGATGACCTAGAACAGGGGTGTCAAACTCAAGGCCTATGGGCCGGATCCGGCCCAGGGAATGCCTAAATCTGACCCCCATGCCTGTCCTGGAAACAACAAAGAACTGGCCCCAGTGAAAATGGAGCTTGGGAGGGTCACACACGGCCCACCAGTGCTCCGTTTTCGGCCATGACAGCCTCCTGAAACCCTCTACCAGCAAAAGGGGAGCTCGGGGAGGCTGCGCGTGGTCCGCCCGGGCTCTGTTTTTGGCTGCAACGGCCTCCTGCAGCCCTGTCTCAGCGAGAAAACAGAGTTTGGGCAGGCCATCGCGGGCGAAAACAGCCTTCATGAGTCAAGCTGGCCACGCCCCCTGGCCACGCCCCTGCCCCCCCGAGGTCAAACACAACTCAGATGCAGCCCTCAATTAAATTGAGTTTGACACCCCTGACCTAGAACATAATTCTGGGGTGTTAACCTTAACACTGAATTTAATTTTTGTTCTAGCATCATAGGGATTCTACTTGCCGAGGTGCCTTGATTTCCAATACCTGGGTTCTAACAGCGGCTCACTGCTTCAACCACTGGAAAAATAATTGGATCGTGGTTCTGGGTAAGATACTACATTTTTTTTTAAAAAAAAGCATGCATTCTATCGTGGTTCCAGCATAGTTCCGGGGTCTTCCCTTCTTCAGTGATTTCTGAGACATTATTTTCCTGCATTTAGTTGGGGATAGAACAGGCTCATGCATCACATTCAGCCTTTCATCCTATATAGGTAGTCCACGACTTACAATTGCAACGGAGCCCCTAAATTATGTCGCTAAGCGAGCTAAGACAGTTGTTAAAGCGAAATTTGTCCCGTTTTACAACCGTTCTTGTCACTGTTGTTAAGTGAATCGCTGCAGTTGTTAGGTTCTTTAAGTGAATCTAGCTTCCGCATTGATTTCGTCTGTCAGAAGTTCACAGCCCCAAGATGCTGCAACCGTCATAAATATGAGTCAGTTGCCAAGCACCTGAATTTTGATCATGTAAGAATGAAGGTTGCTTGCAATGGCTGTAAATGTAAAAAACCCCCGGCCATATGTCACTTTTTCCAGTGCCCTTCAGTGGCGATATTCAAAATTTTTTACTTCTGGTTCTGTGGGCGTGGCTTGCTGGGCATAGCGTGGCTTGGTGGGCGTGGCAGGGGAAGGATACTGCAAAATCCCCATTCCCTCTGCACCCACTAACCTGCTTTCCAGCTCCGTTCTCCTGTGCAGGGCAACAAAAGAAGACCCAGCTGATCAGGTGAGACTCAATGGGAGGCAGAGAAGAGATGGGGTTGGAGGGGCCAGTCAGAGGTGGGATTTGCCGGCTCTCCGAACTACTCAAAATTTCCACTACCGGTTCTCCAGAACTGGTCAGAACCTGCTGAATACCACACCTGGTTGTAATTCGAGGAGCACCTGTATTCTGCAGGCCTTGGAACCTAGAGTAGATAGGATCAACTATTCCATACCAACCCACTTCTTTTTTTTTTTTTTTTAGAATTGGGTTACTTGGTTTGTTTATTAAGCTTATATGCCATCCCTCTCACAATCCAAAATGACACTGGGTGGCTTGATTCAAACCTTAAGGCCCTTTTTACCTCATAACACCACCAGAATCCTGTCCTCCTCCCCACCTTCTACATTTCTGATACATCTCATCCTGCAAAGACCTGGTGTAACCTCAACCCTAGTGGGGAAGGGCTTACATGCCAATAGAAAAAGGGAATGGTCATTATAAATGAGTAGTTGCTTCCTTGTGGCAAAGTCCATTTGAATGTTTATCCCTGCCTGATTCAACAAGGCTCCTAGTGCATTATTTCCTGTTCGGTTGGGCAGGAGATGAATGACGGTATCTTGGGGGAAGGTATTGGTTTTCTTCAGAACGTATACCCTACGTCAGTGGTCCCCAACCTTTTTTGTACCAGGGACCAGTTTCAAGCAGAAACACTTTTTCAAGGACCGGCGGGTGCGGGGGAGATTCTATTTTCCATTCCCAAAACTTTATGTTTGCCCTACAACTAGCATTAAAGACACCTGACTGCGGTCTCTCTAGTTCTAGGTCTTGCCCAGCTGTGTAGCTACAAAATTTCATGCAGATGTTTCTCTTATCTCTGTTTGGTGAAAACAGGAATTGAATGAGGAGCATTTAGTCAGTGTGTTTTCCCTAGGAAGCTCCTGTAGTCCTTGTTTAGGGATCATTCAGAGCTACGATGGACCTCTAACATCCAGCCCAGGAAGAAACTGCTTCAAAGAAGCCAGGGGTGGGGTGGGGTGGGGTGGCTTTTCCTGTCGCCGCAGCTCCTCCGAAGCGCCCGTTCACCCCCACCCCCACTCCGCCCGCCCGCCCGCGGTTCAATCCAGTGCTCCGTTCTGCCTGCCTGCCTGCCTGCGTTTCTGGTTGTTTCTGAGCAGCTTCGGCTGATAAAAAGAGGCGAATAGTTATTATTCTCAGCCGAAGCTGCTCCGAAACAAACGAAGGCAGGCAGGCAGGCAGAACGGAGCACTGGATTGAACCTGGATTGATTGGCGGCGGGGTGGGGGTGAACGGGCGCTTCGGGGGAGCTGCGCCGACAGGAAAAGCCACCCTGCCGGCTCCTTTGAAGCAGTTTCTTCCTGGGCTGGTGGAGGAGCGAGAGAGCGACTGAGAGAGGAACGAGGCGGGAGGAAACCGAAGCCGCTGAGTCGGAGAGCAGGACAGGCTTCGGTTGCTTCCTCCCTCCCCTTCTTTCATTTCTGTCCTTGATCCCCGATCCCAGCAGCATTCACTGAAGGCGAAGAAAGCCGCCATTTTTAAAAAAAAAATTTCTTTGCGGCCCGGTACAGAGTGCTCCACGGACCGGTACCGGTCCACGGACCGGTGGTTGGGGACCCCTGCCCTACGTGTTTCAAGGTCTTCCCTCAGTTTCATTTTTTTTAGTTTTGTTCACATATGGGGGGGGAGGGAGGAGGGAGAGGGAGAGGGGGAGGGAAACAGGTGGAGAACACCTTGATGAAAGTAGGTGGGAGCCTCAAGGGAAAAATATTAAAGGCAAACTCAGTCCTGGGAGAAGGGGAGACGTGAGAAGGGAATAACCTCAGTGTGGTTGTGTTTTCATATAAGAAATGGCAAGGGCTTTCAAGATTCTGTGATTATATTCCGCAACGGGATTTTTTTTCAAACTTGGCACTTTAAGATGGGCGGACTTCAATTCCCAGAATTCTCCAGCCAGTATGCCAGCATTCCCCATACCTGCTGGCTGGGGAATTGTGGGTAAGTTGAAGTCCAGCCATCTTAAATGCCTAGGGAGATTCTCAGTCATCCAGGTCATGGTTGCTTTTTTTCACGAGGCAACTGGACTTTCTGGTTTTTCTTTGAAGACGTTTCACTTCTCATCCGATCCAAGAAGCTTCTTCAGCTTGGATTAAAAGTCTTCAAAGAAAAAACAGGAAGTCCAGTTGCCTCGTGAAAAAAAAGCACCTTTGGGACAGCCATCTTAAAGTTGCCAAAGTTGAAAACAGCGCTTTACAGTGATAAAGTAGCATTCCTGGATTCTTCCAATGTCTTCTTCCTCACCTGATCTACCTCAAAGGACAAGTGGTGGCCATCTTGTAGATGACCTATGAGATGCCAACATTAAACCATCATAATGATGGCTTAATGTTGGAAGAGATCTCAGAGATCATCTAATGACCCTTCTTTCTACAAGATGGCCACCATGCTTTTAACCATGGTTTAATAACATGCAATACCGTTTACACAAACACATGGTACATGTAGAGAGTGAGGAAAGGGTTGATATTTTTTCACTTAAGAGTCAAAACTGCAGTTTCTGGGATCACGGCTCTGCTTCACCAAGGGATGGGAGACAAAAGATGGACAGAGTAACCAACATTTGGTAACGAACAGGTATATATCTGCATTAATTGAAATGTGGAGCTTGTTTCCGGTTTGTCGGCTTCGCGAGCGGTAGGGATTCGCGAAGCTGCGCGATCCCTGCCGCGCTAGCCGTTTTGGGGCTCCGACCCGGACGGGTGCGGAGCAAGGCTGCCCTGCAGGGGTAGCTGAAGGTAAGGGGGATCCGGAGGAAGGGTTTGGGGGTGTTGCAGACCCCCTCCCTGGCCGGCAGAACCCCTGTTACCAGGACGGTGCAGCGGCGGTCCGCAATGGCCGCCACAAAGAAGTTGACAGCCGGGCAAGTATGCGCAGGAGGAAGAAGAGAAAGTTATTGAAAGTGAAAGTTCTTCTTGGTCGACCCAGGGCTTTGAGATTTATCTAATTTAATTCCTGGAAAAGATGGTTTTCTGATGATTTCTTCCACAAGAGAAAAAAAAAGCGGCTATTTTGAGGTGCTGAAGGGAAAGTTTACTCTCCCTCCCGACGGAATTAAGCCGGAAGGGAGAGGATAAAGAAAATATATAAATTTGGATCTTGTTGGAGGAGATGCCTTGAAGACTTGAGGACAGAAATACAATCTTAATAAGGCTTTAAAATATAGACTTGGATTCTTTTTTTTTATTTGTTTGATACCACCCCTGGAAGAGGAAGGGGGAATTTTGGCTTGCTTGGATTTATTGAGGATTGTGGATTTTGGGATTGTTTTTGCCTTTCTCTCGGAATATTTGGTTGGTGTAAGAAGAAAGAGGAATAAAGAAAAGAAAAGATTTATTTATAATGGCTTTCCTTTTTGAAGACCTGAGGGATGAATATGAGCAAACAAAAGCAGCCTGCAAAGATGGCATGGAAAAAGCTTTTCTATTTCTAGAAATGGCGCTGGTCAATTACCAACAGACAATGGAACAGATGGAAACGGAAGAAGAACAACAAGGAAGAGACGAAGACGCCATCTTCATTGAATCCCAAAACTTATCTAAGGAAGAAGGAAGGAAGAGAGCAAGGAAAATGAAGGACTTAAGATCTAAAAAACATTTGAGAAAGAGAAAAATATGATGCAAAGTAAATATAATGATAACAAACAAGAGAAAAAGGGAACACAACAGAGAAGGGATCCCAGCAAGGCAGAGGTTAGAAGAAGAAGGGGGGTAGGAAGATTTGGTGGGGGAAGAAAGAAAGGGGAAAGGCGGAGAAAAGCCTCAAAGCTTTAAAATTGGATGGGAGAAGAGGATTTTTTTTTAGAGACAAAGGATGAAATATAATTTTCTGTAAGAAAGATTCTGCTAAGGTACAGAAGATGGTATTGTAACATTTATATTTGAAATAGTAAATTAGAATGGTTTAAGATTTAATAAGAAATTAAAATGTTGAAGTTTTTAATAATGATTGATTTTTAAAATGTAATAAAATATCGAAGGAAAGGAGGATACAATGTATTTAAACATTTTTGGTGGATAGAATGTACCAAGCAGAACCAAATTGGGTATTTGTTATGCTGAATGTTAATTTTACTAACTTAGGGGAGGATAGAAAGGCATCATACTCTGATTAGTGATTTCAGGAGAAATTTTTTTTATTATAAGAAGAGATAGAGGGATAAATGAATGGGCAAAAGATACAAATTTAATGATTTAATTAAGATGGATTAAATAAGATAGAAATGTGAAGAGTGATATGTGCTATTATTTTAGCCCATGCAAAGAGAGGTAACTGGGGCCAAGGTACTTTACTAAAAGATTTTTTTTTATGTTTGTTTGTGTTTGTTTGTGTTTTATGAGAATATTGGGGAAATTATTGTAGAAAGACAGGGAAAGATTTAATATGTAATGATTTGTTTGTTGTTGAAACTTTTAATAAAACTTGTTTTTTAAAAAAAAAAAATGAAATGTGGAGCTTGGCCTCTGATCAGTACAAGTTGGCTGCAGTGCTGTGAGTAGTCCAACTTTGGCCCATCAGCTCAAAGGTTTGATCTCTTTTGTTAGCTGACATTCCTGACAAGGAATACGAGTCTTGCGCCTATTGTACACAAAGTATGGACCATGGAGGGATCTCCGTCCTATGAAAAAGGCTGAGATATGTGGAGCACTTGATGCTCTGTGAGGTGGCAGGTGCTCTGCAGATGTTTCATGACCCACCTGGGCACCTTCATCAGTAATATCATCATCAATTGACACTGATGATGATTCCTAGTTGGGTACTGCAATGTCTGCAAGGAAACAACCAGGCTCTTGACCCATAGTTTAATTCTGAGCTATCGGTATGCTCTTCTATTGGAAGATTGAGATATTTTTGTGACCCGGCAGTTTGATGCTGACTGTCTTCACATCATCTCCAGAAATGTCAAAAACGAGGCCGTTCTACCTGGCTTAAAAAGGAAGGGTCCTTGTTGCTCTCTGAGCTCGGTTGTTTTCTTGCAAACCCAAAGGTGCTTTTTTTTCAGGAGGCAACTGGACTTTCTTGCTTTTTTCTTTTCTTTTGAAGGCGTTTCGCTTCTCATCCAAGAAGCTTCTTCAGCTCGGACAGGATAGCGGGGAATGGAAGGATTTATTATTCCTTGCAGACGAGGAATATAAATCATTCCATTCTGCAAGGAATAGAAATCCTGAAGAAGCTTCTTGGATGAGAAACGAAACATCTTCAAAAGAAAAAAACAAGATAATCCAGTTGCCTTGTGAAAAAAGCACCTCTGGGACAACCATGACCTATAGGACTGAAAATCTCTACAGACCTTTTCCTTGCAGACATTCCATTACCCAAATGAAACAAGGTAACAAGTACTGTTAGTCAATAACAAGTACCCGGTTTCCCCCAAAATACGACCTGCCCTGAAAATAAGTCCTAGCTTGATTTTTACATGCGTGCCCTACCTCCAAAATAAGCCCTAATTAAGATCCCACCCACTCCAGAGTGGACGGGTAAAAATTAAGCTAGGGTGGGGGAGAGAGGGTAGCCAGGCCTCGCATACCCCGACCACTGCCTTGCCGGCCCATTTCTTCTGCAGACAGCAAGGCTGGTAAAAGGCCTCTGTAGCTGATAACAAAGCTCTGGATCAATCTGGAGCTCTGTGATCAGCTGCGGAGGCCTTCAGGGAAGCCTTGCCGGCCACAGAAGAAGAAGTTCCTGAAGGCCTCTGACTGCAAAAAGGAGGCCGGGGGCAACAGGTGCAAGTGAGGTTAGTCAGTGGATGACATCCCCCGAAAATAAGACCTGGTGCCTTTTTGGTGGCAAAAAATTATAAGACAGGGTCTTACTTTCGGGGAAGCACAATAGTTCAGCGCTGATAAACAACCAGGCTCAGAGAGCACCAAGGGCCCCTTGATGCAATCTTTTACAGTAGAAAAAGAAAATTGAGGATCTCTGATTTTTTTTTTCTCTCCCCTTGGCAGGTGGAGAAATCAGGCTAGGAATAAAGAGACGGATTGACCATGAATTATACAACATTCGAGCTAAGACGGCCCAGGGCATCCAAGAATTCTATGACTACGATATCTCCCTCATTGAACTGGAGAAACCGGTGACCTTCGGAGGAAGAATCAGGTGTTGTGTCGTTTGGCCAAGGCTTTAAAGTTCACCTGATTTGTTCTGAAACGTTGATTGATTGACCCTGGTTATGCTCCTTGCGCATCTCAACTGAAGCCTTGTTAAAGGAGTCCCACTCCAGTTAAAGGAATCCTCTACCAAGGCAGGATCTACCATGGAAACTCATTTGCATTAGGGCTACTTATAGGTAGTTCTCATTTAGCAACCACAACTGGAAGCTAAAACACAGGAAGAACGGTTGCAGGAATTGGGTATGTCTAGTCTAGTGAAAAGAAGGACTTGGGGGTGACATGACAGCAGTGTTTCAATATTTGTGGGGGTGCCACAAAGCAGAGGAGGTCAATTTGTTCTCCAAAGCACCCAAGGGAAGGACAAGAAGCAATGGGTGGAAACTAATCAAGGAGAGAAGCAACTTAGAACTAAGGAGAAATTTCCTGATAGTTAGAACAATTATTCAGTGGAACATCTTGCCTCCAGAAGTTGTGGATGCTGAACATTGGAGGTTTTTAAAAAGAGATTGGACAATCACCTGCCTGAAATGGTATAGGGTTTCCTGCTTGAGCAGCGGTTGGACTAGAAGACCTCCAAGGCCCCTTCTAACTCTGTTACCTAATCCATAAAATACAGTACCTAATCTAATTTTGGAATTAGATGGATAGATGGTTGGAGGGATGGAGGGATAGATGGAGGGATAGATAGATAGATGGGTAGATATCTAGATGGATAAATAGATGGATATTTACTATTTACTAAGACTGTATTACTATTATTCTTCTCATCCTTCCTATTACCTAACTCCTCCCACTTATAACTATAACTTTGTTCCTTGTATCTTTTCAATTTATATTGTTTTATTTGTTTCCTAGTATGATTTGCTTGCTTATTAGTAACCTGCGACTATCACTAAGTGTTGTGTCTTGTGATTCTTGATGAATGTATTTTATTTTTTCTTTAAGTACACTGAGAGCATACGCACCACAGACAAATTCCTTGTCAAATCACACTTGGCCAATAAAGAATTCTATTCTATTCTATTCTATTCTATTCTATTCTATTCTATTCTATTCTATTCTATTCTATTCTATTTTATACAGATTGATAGATAGATGGATAGATGAAATAAAATAATAAAATACGTGTATAAAATAGATAAAATAATAAAATAGATTATCTTTGTGTTACAGACCAGAAAAGTTAATAAATGAGAGGACTGGTTGCAAAGTTACTTTTTTAATCACTGTCATAACTATGCATCGTTCCTGTGTGAGGCAGTCACTCAACAAGGTGATGAGTGAGGCTTAAAGTGTTTGTGACCTCCTTGACTTTCACGTTTACTACAGTGAAGTCTTGTGTTCTCATGTTGACTTTATTGTTACTGAGATGTTTATTTTTATTACACTTTTACCCTGTAGTGGCAGAAAGGACGGAGAAAGCCCCTTTTAACTTTTTAAGCCAATAAACAGGTACCGGCTTTGGTAGCGGGTGCAGTGGATTGAGTATCCTAAACAAGAAGGGTGGCCAGTCAAGGTTGTGTAAGCCCTTGGTTGTGGCTAAGAGAATCCCCTCTGATTGCATCCCCTTTTGGAGTTTTGCTGACCCAATTGCTAATTTCCACAGTTGGGAAATCCCCGCTGGTTCTACCCAACTTGAATTGCCATCCTGTCCTTCTTTCAATCAGAATAGAGCTGGGAGGTACCTTAAAGGTCTTCTAGTCCAACCCCCTGCTCAGGCAGGAGACCCTAAATCATTTCAGATAGGTGGCTGTCCAGTCTTTTCTTAAAAACCTCCCGTGAAGAAGCGCCCACAACTTCTGAAAGTAAGCTGTTCCACTGGTTAGTTCTGTTAGGAAATTTTCCCATAGTTCTAGGTTGCTTCTCTTCTTGATTAGTTTCCATCCATTGTTTCTTGTCTTGCTTTCTGGTGCTTTGGAAAATAAGTTGACCCCCTCTTTCTCTTTGTGGCAGCTCCTCAAATACTGGAATGCTGCTATCACGTCACCCCTGGTCCTTCTTTTCTCTAGATTGGCCATACCCAGTTCTTTCAACCGTTCCTCATATGTTTTAGTCTCCAGGCCTTTAATCGTTTTAGTTGCTCTTCTTTGTACTTTTTTTTTTCAAAGCCTCAATATCTTTTTTGTCATGTTGGGATCAAAACTTGATGCAGTACTCCAGGTGTGGTCTTACTAAGGCTTTATAAAGCGGGTACTGATACTTCATGATGAATTATTCCTCTTGTCACTTACCCACCTACCTTTCTGGATTTCTCCTAATGGTCATTAAATTAAACCAATCCATATTTTTTTTTCTTTCCAGACCCATCTGCCTCCCTTGCACCGAAGGGGCCAGCAGAGCCCTGAAGAAAAGAGCTGGAACAACAACATGCAGAGATCATGGTAAGGACACCAGGCTTCTCCGTACCTTTAATATGTGCTGCCTTTAATCAAGGAGTGAACTTAAGAGAAGTTTCCTAACAGAACCATTAACCAGTGGAACAACTTGCCTCCAGAGGTTGCTTGTGCGTCAACAGTGGAGGTTTTTAAGAGGAGATTTGTCTGAAATGGTGCAAGTTTTCCTGACTGAGCAGCGGGTTAGACTAGAAGACCTCCAAGGTCCCTTCTAACTCTGTTATTCTGTTAAATTGTACAGGAGGCATCAGCTTTCCCAATAGAACAGGCAAGAAGCATGACCAATGAACTAATTAGAACTTAGAATAACTTCATTGTTTTGAATGAAATTTCGTTGCATACAGCTCACAAAGGGTCGCCACCGCCAATGTACGCTACGTAAGCATGACAAAATAAATAGATAAATGCCAAATTGTGCATATACCCACATATACGACACAGAGAAACAAATAAATTCTGTTTTATTAGGAAGGCAACGTTAACAGAAACTTGCCAGTTTGAAAGAACAGATTTCCTACTTGCCTCTTTTACAGTCTGAGAACTTAGGAAGGTTTCCTTTATTTCTATTTATTTTTTATTTAGTTTAGTTTAGTTTGTCAAGCATGTATGAGAAAACGAGTATAAGTATGAACATAACATATAAACATTAAGTATAAACAGGTATATAAGTATATACATAATAAATGAGTACGAATAAATGGGAACAGTAGGACAGGGACGGTAGGCACGCTGGTGCACTTATGCACGCCCCCTTACAGACCTCTTAGGAACTGAGTGAGGTCCACAGTAGACAGTCTAAGGTTAAAGTTTTTGGGGTTTGGGAAAGAAACCACAGAGTCAGGTAGAGTATTCCAGACATTGACCACTCTGTTGCTGAAGTCGTATTTCCTGCAATCGAGTTTGGAGCGGTTTACTTTGAGTTTGTATCTATTGTTTGCCCGTGTGTTATTGTGTTTGAAGCTGAAGTAGTCGTTGGCAGGTAGAACGTTGTCTGTCCATTATTTAAATGCTGTATTCATCAAATTCAGACACAACCCATCTCATCATCTAAACGACTGGGGTGTTTACAGATTAAGAAGTCATAAAACCATACAAGAGATACAGGCAAAAGAGAATTAAAGCCAAATGACAATAACGAGATTAAAATTAAATTAAAAGGTGGAGGGAGAAACCCTTCTCCAAGGCTGCATGCTGCTCTTTGATCCCCACCTGATTTGGCAGAACCAGGAACTTCACGCTCTTTCAAGAAGGCTGGGAGAATGGAGGCCGATCTCCACTCTGGGGGGAGCAAAGTGCTCCATGAGGTGGGGACAGTGGCAACCGCCCCTCCCTCTTCCTAAACCCTCCAAGCCAGAATTTCTTAAGTACAGTTAATCCTCGTTTTAAGACCACCATTGAGCCCAACTTTTCTGCTGTTAAGCAAGACGCTTGCTAAGTGAGTTTTGGTCCCATTTTACAACTTTTCTTGCCACGGTTGCTAAGTGAATCTCTACAAGGGCTAAGCTTCTCCATTGATTTCGCTCGTCAGGCGGTCACAAAAGATGATCGCCTGACTCCGGGAGACTGCAACCACCATAAATAAAAAAAAACAGCTGCCAAGTATGAGCCACGGTGGCGCAGCGGTTAAGAGTGCGGTACCGCAGGCTACTTCTGCTGCCTGCTGGCTGCCTGCGATTTGGCAGTTCGAATCTTACCAGGCTCAAGGTGGACTCAGACTTCTGTCCTTCCGAGATGGGTGAAATGAGGACCCAGATTGTTGGGGGGGGGCAATAGGCTGACTCTGTAAAACTGCTTAGAAAGGGCTGTAAAGCGGCATATATTTATTTTTATTTATTTATTTATTTATTTATTTGATTTGCCAATTGTTTACAAGATAATAAGTATAAGTGTATACATAGTTGTGAATACATGAAATGGGTACATATAAGAAAAATAAAACAAGAATAAGAGAAACAATAGGACAGGGACGGTAGGCACGTTGGTGCGCTTATGCACGCCCCCTATGGCTAAGTGCTATATGACTAAGTGCTAACTGAATTTTGATCATGTGACCGTGGAGATGCTGCCATAATATTGTGTCAGCTTTGGAAGCCATATTGAGATTCGATGCTCCCACGCTGCCACATAGCCTGAGAAAGTGGGATGGGGGGGAATTCAATTGAGTAGCTCTAAGTAGACAAAATAAAATTCTTCTGTTAATTCAAGGTCATTGAGTATGGCGCAGAGTGAAATAAGCATCTTACTTTAGGACAGATCGTGATTGGGCCATGTGATGTGATGACGGCCAAGGGGGGGATGGATTTGTAGTTTTGAATATTGCAAGGAAGCCCCAAAACTTTCAGGTACGGGATTCCACAGATGTGCCAGCTTACTATCCAAATAAAGGTATCTTTGAGTTATGTCTGTCTCGGAGTTATTGATTGGAATGGAGGTTTGCTGGAACGTTGACAAATAGCGTGAAAAACTGTCGTAAGTCTTTTTTTTTTTTTCTTCAGTGCTGCTGTAACTTTGAACAGTCACTAAATGAATAGTTATAAATCAAGGACCGCCTGCCTGACTGGGTAGGATGGGTTAGTGCAGGAGTAGGGAAACTTGGCTCTTTTATCACTTATGGACACTTAAGGGCCAAATTTCCCTACCCCTGGGTTAGTGCAATTGGGACAAGTTGGCTGCTTAGATAACCTGGCCCCATGCCACGAAGATGGTAACCAAGTCCTTGAATTGGATCCAGAAGCAAAGTGGCATCCAATGCAGCAAAGATATTACAGGCATAATCCTTGGGGTGCCCCACGCTACTGACATGGCCACATTCTGCACCTGCTGCAGCTCCCCGATACTCTTCAAGGGTGTCCCCATGTAGAGTGCACTGTAGTAGTCTTACAGGAGATAACAGAATAACAGAGTTGAAAGAGACCTTGGAGGTCGTAGTCCAACTCCCTTTTCTGGCAGGAAACTCTATACCATTTCAGTCAAAGGGCTGTCCAGTCTCTTAAATATTACCAGTGTTTGAACATTCACAACTTCTGGAGGCAAATTTTTCAGCTGATTAATTGTTCTGTCAGGAAATTCCTCCTTAGTTCTAAGTTGCTTCTCTCCTTGATTAGTTTCCACCCATTGCTTCTTGTCCTGCCCTCAGGTGCTTTGAAGAATAGCTTGACTCCCTCTTCTTTGTGGCAGGCCCTGAGATATTGGAAGACTGCTATCATGTCTGCCCTAGTCCTTCTTTTCATTAAACTAGACATATCCAGTTGCTGCAACCATTCTTCATATGTTTTAGCCTCCAGTCCCCTAATCCTCTTGGTTGCTCTTCTCTGCACTCTTTCTAGAGTCTCAACATCTTTTTTATATCGTGGCGACCGAAACTGGGTGCAGTATTCCAAGTGTGGCCTTCCCAAGGCCTTATAAAGTGGTACTAGCCCTTCAGGTGATCTTGATTCTATCCTTCTGTCTCTGATGAGCAAGGCATGAGTAACTGAGAGAAAGGCCTCCCTGTTATGGAGCTCTGGTTTATGTTGTCTAGGCAGCATTTCTTCACCCCATCCCTCAAGGTCTTTCTCGCATACCCAATGGTGGGATTCAAAACTTTTTACTACAAGTTCTCTGGGTGTGGCTTTGTGGGTGTGGCATGGCTTGGTGAGATGGCAGGGGAAGGATATACTGTAAAATCCCCATTCCCTCCCCACCCCACTAACCTGCTTTCCAGCTCCATTCTCTTGTGCAGGGCAACCAAAGAAGACCCAGCCAATCAGCTGGGACTTGGGAGGCAGAGATGGGGTTGGCGGGGCCAGTCAGAGGTGGGATTTGCCGGCTCTCCAAACTACTCAAAATTTCCACTACTGGTTCTCCAGAACTGGTCAGAACCTGCTGAATACCCACCTCTGTGCATACCATTACAGAAAGTTTTCTTTCCCTGATGGAGATATTTCTCAGTATCTGCAGTGAGGACATTCTTGGTGGGTGAATCAAGATGGTGGCTTCAACTATGCAGAAAAAGCCCCGCCTAATGTTTTTTTTTATCATACGTAACTTAGATTAAAAGAGCCAGGGCTTTTATTGCGTTCTGAAGACACATTATCTTGCCCTTCTGACATTCTCCCCAGAGATGTCCTGTATAATATGACCCTCTAGGGCTGTACTGTCAATATCAGTTCCTCCTTTTTACAAAGCAGTTACCTCCCTTCCTTCCGTTTTTGGGAAATCCATTACTTTCAGTTCTTCTTACTTTCTCAATCTGTCATATTTAGTTTGGTACACTTAATTTAATTTTTTAAATATGTGCACTCATTTCCCATGTGTTTCAGCGAATAGTTCCCCAAAGAGGCAATTATTGGTTGCAATTTTGTGAAACACACCCATGTTTTGCAATTTTCATTTTTCCCCTCAGTTCATTATTTCCCTGCATTGTTCTCGTGAATGTGTGTGTTCTTTGGCTCCGATTGTCCCATATAAACCTGAAAATTGCCCAATTTTGCTTTGTTTTTGTTTTTTGTTTTTTTGTTTTCATTTGGAAATTGAAATGAAATATTCAAATGCACTTGCCCCCCATTTTTAGTACAGTTCTTAATAATATTTAAATTCTGTATTGTTTTAATCTTTTAACTATTTTTACTTGCTTTATAACTTGTAAGTCCCCCAGAGTCACCATGTGGGAAGATGGGCAGCATAAAAATGTAATAAATTAAAATAAATTAAAAAAAAAATCTCAAAATAGCAGTGAACAGTCTGCTAGCATCCGGTGTTCAATCTGCATTAAAGGATATTCGCCAAAGATGCAAAAATGTTTAAGTGAATTTAAAAAAAGAGAACATACCTATTAGACAGCATGGCATTGATTGACTGACTGACTGACCAATTTAGACTGATTGGTAGGCACATCCTTATCTTGTAACATGAGAGATTTTGAGGAACTTGGGAGGTTAAAACCTTTGCTATTTCAGAGGAAAGATGAAGAAATAATTTGGAACAAATATTGTAAAGGATTTCCCATGCTGAGTTCAGGTTTCTTGGCATGCTTACAAACAACCCAACCCAGTTTCATTAGAACAATTGGGTTTCTTTTTTTAATAGAAAACAGATCTTGTATCAGAGTGGGGTTTCCCCCCCAAAAAAAACAACAACCCAAAATAAGCTGTTTCTTCAGAAAAGGAAATTGCTCCACTCTGGGTAGCTGCCTTTCACCATTCCATTTTCTGAGGGTAAAAATGAAAACAACCCCCATACTTTCTTTCATCTGCCATGTTTCTTGCTTTCTCTGTTCAGAAACACCATAAGTGTGTGGTTATTTTTGTTTGAGGATGAGTTTTCCTTGCTGTAACCTATTAGATGCTTGAGCCTAAATATTCATCTATTTAAACCATGGTGTCCAACCTTAGCAACTTTTAAGACCTGTGGACTTCAATTCCCAGAATTCCCAGCCAAAGGCCATTCTGGTTGGGGGAATTCTGGGAATTGAAGTCTAAAGTTCTTGAAATTGCCAAGATTGGACACCCCTGAAGCCATAATTGTATGTCCCTTTCTGCTTCACAGAACTGGAGCTGCTGAGTTTTGAGAAGGTGCCTGCCGAATTCATCTCCTTGGAGCACAAGAGAATGAACGTGCAGATCAAGACCAAAACAAGTGTGAGTGCTTGGTTTCCCTCCTAGGGGATTCTGGGTAATAGGAGCCTCATAGGGAAGAGGAAATAATGCTGGAAAAGTCTCTTAATGAAAACGAATCAGAGAATGTTAATTCGCCATTCCCTTGAAAATACAAAAATGCAGCTTTAAAGCTTATTTTAAATTAATTAATTATTGGTGAAACAAAAAATTACAAATCCGAACGAACAAAATGAAAAAGCTAAAATGTGATAGGGACCGTAAGCACGTTAGTGCACTTACGCACGCCTCCTTGGGAAACTTAAATAGGGTACCAGGTCCACAGAAGTCAAATTGGAATTAAAACTGTGAAAGTTAGTAGCTGAAACAACTGAATCGGGTAAAGTATTCCATATGTTGACAAGCCTGTTACAAAAATCGAATTTTTCACAATCAAGTTTATTTTTGTTGTTACACTCCTGGAAAAAATAAAAAACTCATGCAGAAGGTACTATACTTCGTTGTATTTCAGATTTTGCACCATATGGGAAAAGTAGAAACTTTTGATGCTCCCAAAATGAGGTGTGGGGAGGGGAGGCTTTTTTTCTCAAATGTTGTGGCTTCATCATTAGAATGCACCAGCTTTTTCATCAGATGAAACCAACCAATTGCTCTATGCAAATGCTACACATATACAACCACACTCCCAATTTATTCAGAGAGCAAACTCACAGGAGAGAAAGCAGAAAGGGTGTTTTGTTTTGTTTTTTGCTCTGTCCAAGTTCACCTTTTGTTCTGTATCCCACCAAAGCTCATTATAAAACCAAGAGCCGTGGCTCTGGCTAAAAAAAAAAAAAATGTTAACAAAATTGGCACTATATGAATAATGTATACAAAGAATTTAGGCCTTTGAACTCTGGTGCTGGAGAAAACTCCTGTGAGTCCCTTGGACTGCAAAGCCATCCAACCGGTCAGTCCTAGAGGAGATCAACCCTGATTGCTCTTTAGAAAGCCAGATCCTGAAGATGAAACTCAAAGACTTTGGCCACCTATGGAGAAGGAAGGACTCCCTGGAGAAGAGCCTCATGCTGGGAAAGATTGAGGGCAATAGAAGAAGGTGGACGACAGAGAATGAGGTGGCTGGATGGAGTCCCTGAAGCAGTTGGTGTGAGCTTAAATGGACTCTGGAGGATGGGAGAGGACAGGAAGGCCTGAAGGAATGTTGTCCATGGGGTCGTGATGGGTCAGACACGATTTCGCAACTAACAACAGCAATACAATTGATAGGAACGGAGAAGAATATAAATACATATATTAGTTATAGCAGTGTTTCTCAATCTTGGCCTCTTTAAGACGGGTGGACTTCAACTCCAAGAACTCCCTAGCCAGCATGCTACCTGGGGAATTCTGGGAGGTGAAGTTCACTTGTCTTAAAATGGCCGAGGTTGAGAAAGACTGAGTTAGAGTGACTGAGTGCCATTTGCATAAACAATGTTTGGGAAATCTCTTTTTTTCTATCCCCATGACACTGCGTTCATTTCATCTCAGGCCTATTTGTGTGGTAGGCTTAAACCGTCCTTAAAGTAATGAATTCCCTCTTCAAGCTAATAGTGCTGAAAAGACAGCCCAAAGCTAAATAAAATCCATTCGGCTGTGTTGCTTTACCTTAGTTTAGAAAAGTAGGACTGGGGAAAAGGCAGGAAAACAACAGGCCACAGGAATGATAGATTTATGTTGATCGTTTTCTCTGACTCAGAGATGGAGAACTAGGCAATGAGTAAATGTCATTGGTGAGGAACTTGCAGTGGGAAAAGACTCTGAGGCTGATGGATGGATGGATGGTCTGTCACCAACCCAACTTTTTGAAACTTCCAGTCAGTATTTCCATCACCAAGTTCAAAGCATCAATAATCTTTCTCTCCTGCTTCTTCAGAATCCAACATTTGGCTTCTATAGCAGGTCACTGGAAGAAAAAAAACCCACTTAGCTGAATCTTACTGTATTATACTTTATTTTGGGCACAATGACTATGGAGATCTTAATCATCCAGGTCATGGTTGTCCCAAAAGTGCTTTTTCCTTGGGTTTTTTTTTCCTTTGAAAACATTTTGCTTCTCACCCGAGTAGCTTCTTCAGTTCTAACTTCTCATCTCTAATTCAACTCTAGCTGAGGAGGAGAAGCGAAACATTTTCAAAGGAAATAGAAAACCAAGAAAGTCCAGTCGCCTTTTGGAAAAAAACACCTTTGGGATAATTTGGGCATAGATTTGAAACCAACCCAGGCAGGCTGAAGTGGGAGTGTTACCCTCTTTTTTTCCACACCAGCTGTTCAGAGGGTTTATTCTGCCCCTCCGTGAGAAAGGGAGCTTCTCCCACTTCCCCACATGTAGGGTGAGCCCCTAAACCAAAGATCTGGTTGCAGAGCTTGTTCTGAGCAATGAAGCTGTGCGATGAACAAGAGGATGCACCAGCTGAATGGGGAATAATGATAAACAGTGGCATGATAAACAGCGGCCTCCAAAGGTGGCAAATTTAAGGCTAGTGGGCTTCATCTCCCAGAATTCCTGGCTGAGGAATTTTGGGAGTTGAAGTCCACAACCCTTAAAGTTGCCACGTTTGGAATCCCCTGTGATAAAGCAAGAAAGCCAGATGACATCCAGCCATGATGACCCAAAGGCCTGGCTTTATTGCATTTAGCCAGATATCTCTCCAAAATTATCCTAACTGCGGGGTGGCGATATTTACAAATGTTCAGGAAGGTTGCAAAGCCAGAAGCCTTTAGTGGTGGCTCTGAACAGACACAATGGAGGCAGGAGAGAAATCAACATTGGAGGCAGCTGATTTCACACCAGTACAGTTTTCTATTGTCTCAAAGAACAGATGGAGACCACGGGGTGTTTTTGTCCTGCCTTAGGCACAAAACCAGCTGGGTGACCTTGAGCCACTGTCTTCCATTCAGCCCTAGGAATGAGGCAATGCCAAGCCACTTTTGAAAAATATTTCCAAGATAACTGTAGGGCAGTGGTGATACTGGCTGGGGAATTCTGGGATTTGAAGTCTACAGGTCTTAACGTTGCCAGAGTTGAGAAACACTGCTTTAGGGACTAGTAGAGGCAGTCACCAGTATTCAAAACCCAATTTGAAGTCCCAAAGGTGTTTTTTTTTTTTCAAAAGGCAACTGGACTTCGTTTTTCTTTGAAGACGTTTCGCTTCTCATCCAAGAACCTTCTTCAGTTGTGACAGAATTGTGGAGGATGGAAGGACTTACATTCCTTGCAGTCATCCGGTCCTTAGCACTCTCTCTGAGGTTTATCTGTGCCCTCAGGGTCACCTGAATAGTGCAAATTGGTGTGGAACCTTCTTGGAACTGCTGCAAGGGAGTGTGTTGTACACTGGAGATAGTTGAGGACTGTGCTATGAATCCTTCCACCCTCCACCATTCAGTCAGAAGTGAAGAAGCTCCTTGGATGAGAAGCGAAACGCCTTCAAGAAAAAGCGAAGTCCAGTTGCCTTTTGAAAAAGCATCTTTGGGACAACCATGACCTGGATGACTGAGAATTTCCATAGAATCCAATTTGAACGAACACACACACACACACACACACACACACACGAGAGCCCTTGAACCAATGGCCCAATTAGCTACTCCCGTAACAGATCTGTTAAACTGTGGCTTCTTGCAGCGTCCCATGTGCGTTTCTGGAGCTATTCAGGAGGGAATGATATATGCCAATGTGTCCAATGTCGACGATGTGGTGACTGACAGGTTCCTGTGCAGTGGAGAAGATAAATCGCTGGAAGCCTACACTTGCAAAGGTGAATTTTACCTGCAAAAGAGGTGTGACACTATATCCCCAATGCATGTAGAAGTGTGGTACGTCAAAGAGGGAGGGTTGAATTCTGGCCAAGCTATGTCACCTAAGTTGGAGTCATTAGACAAGGAGCATTTTGCACCGTTCCCACTCCCCAATCCTTTAGAAATACGGGGAGTTCTAGACTTACAACCAGTCGCTAAACGATCAACATTACAGTCAACAAAAGCCACTTAGGACCAGTACCAATCCTCAAAGTTATGGTTGTCATATCTCATCCCCACTCTCACCACAGTCACATAAATGCATTTAGAGTGCTTGGCAACTGGCTTGCATTTATTGTCTAGTTGCTATGTTCTGTGGTCAGTCCTTTATCCTACAGTGCATTGATTAATGAGAAGGAGGAGGAGGAGGAGGAGGCATTCCCTCCATGGAACAGCTGGCTACTCCCTGACATAGTTTGCATCTTGATGACCAGAATAGTTTTCTGTTTGGCTTTATCAACCGTAGGATATGAATTGGCATTTCAAATGAAATAGTAGGAGTAATGCTGGAGAAGATTCCTGTGAGTCTTTTCCAGCAAGGCGATCCAACCGGTCAGTCCTAGAGGAGATCAACCCTGACTGCTCTTTAGAAGGCCAGATCCTGAAGATGAAACTCAAAAGACTTTGGCCACCTCATGAGAAGGAAGGACTCTCTGGAGAAGAGCCTAATGCTGGGAACGATTGAGGGCCAAAGAAGAAGAAGGAGACGGCAGAGAATGAGGTGGCTGGATGGAGTCCCTGAAGCAGTGAGCTTAAATGGACTCTGAGGGATGGTAGAGGACAGGAAGGCCTGAAGGAATGTTGTCCATGGGGTCACGTTGGGTCGGACACAACTTTGCAACTAACAACAACAAGATTCTAAGATGTATGATCTGCATAAGACAATCTGTTGTCTCTTAAAAATAAACCTATCAAAGGCTAGTGATATATAAACAATTGTCTTTAAACAAAAGCATTAGGTCCGTAGGTTTAGAAGTCCTCCGTCTTAGGTCTCCCCAGGTGTAAAGATAGATCTCTGATCAGGAGAAAGAACAAAACCTTATCCTTCTATTGTTCATCTGATCGGCGGTTAAGTTTTGCCCAGCCTGAACGTTTGAACTTTTTCCTCCTGGAGGTGGCAGGAAGTGGTGAAATTTGTCCTCTTGTTTAATTTCCCTTCTCCCGCCTTTTTCAGGTGAATCCGGGGGATCGCTCTTCGTGGAAAGGAGAGAAAGACATTTTCAGGTAGTAGAATTATGTACTGGATTTGAATGTGGCATGTACACTAGCTGAAGTAGGGGCCGTGGTGGCTCACGTTGCTAAGACTGTGCCCGCGCACCGCTGAGGTCAGCACAGTAGTGGGATTCAAAATGTTTTACTACCCGTTCTGTGGGCATGGCGTGGCTTGGCGGGCATGGCTTAGTGGGTGTGGCAGGCGAAGGATACTGCAAAATCCCCATTCCCGCCTCACCCCATTAACCTGCTTTCCAGCTCCGTTCTCCTGTGCAGGGCAACAAAAGAAGACCCAGCCAATCAGCTGGGACTCGGGAGGCAGAGAAGAGATGGGGTTGGCGGGGCCAGTCAGAGGTGGGATTTGCAGGTTCTCTAAACTACTCAAAATGTCCTCTACCGGTTCTCCAGAACTGGTCAGAACCTGCTGAATATCCACCTCTTGGTCAGCAGCTTGATTCCCATGAGCAAATAAACCATGGAGGGACAAGAAAGGAGCCTCCCCTAATTGCCTACTGGCATTCAGGCTTCCCACGGGTAAAGATAACACCACCCCAAAAAAAGTCCTTTCACAGAGGCAGCCAGCCACCTCGGTGATACCTGGCTAACACGGGCCATACGCTAAAAAAAACAAAAAAAACTAGCTGAAGTTAGTTGGTTAAGGCTCTTTTCATCTGGCTCCGGCCAGGTTTTGTTTTTTTTTTAAAAAGATGTGATTTATTGAACTAACTACAGTGGTACGGCTTGACCATGATAATTAGAACTTAGTTCAGTATGTGAACTTACACAAAGTCCTGCGATCTTTAGAGTAGTGGTGGTGATTATAATCTCATTGTGGCATTTGTGGGGGATGGACACTTGCTCAAACTTCAGATCAGGAGTGTCAACCTCGATTTCGCTGAGGGCCGCCTCAGGGTGGTGTTTGATCTCGGGAGGCTGGGGTGAGCGTGGCTAGGGTGGGCGTGGCCAGATCGACATCCGTCCTGTCAGGGGTGCCTCTGCTGGCCCCGAACACTCTGCCAGCAAAAACGGGCTCACTCAGCACCGTTTTCAGCTGCAACAGCCACCCACAACCCTCTGCCAGCGAAAACAGAGCTCCGGAGGGCCCCCCACGGCCCTCGTGAGCTCCATTTCCAGCTGTGATAGCCTCCTGCGACCCTCCAGCCCACAGGCTTTGATGTTGATGTTAAGCCTGAATTCCCCAACGAGTGTTAAGGAAAACAAACTAAACAGAATGTGTAGCGTAGTCAGATAGGCAGACAGGTAAATGTGTGAGATAAGTTTGTATTTTAGTTAACACGCAGTAAAAAACAGATACGCTTGTGCTATCAAAAATATAGTTTATTCCATTAGGAATTATAGCATAGTCAAAATAAACGGTCCATTAGTCATGTATCATTTCAGTCAGTCCAGTCGGGGATACTCAATTTGCAAAGTCCGTGTTGAATAGCCAATGTCAGTTCACTTACAATAAATCAGTCCGTATTATCTCTTCTCTCCGTTGAGAAATCAACACTCCTTTCTCTCCTCCGTTCCAGTAAGGAAAAACGCAGTCATCAATCCATCCAGTAATTAGGGATCATTAAGCCAGAGAGAGAGAGCTGCAATTGACTTGCTTCTTTTATGGTGCTTTTACAACCACACCCTTAATTACATTCTTGTAGTTAAAGTTACACACACTTTAACCAACAAACCATGATAACTTATTTATTATTTTTTACCCAAACCAGTTAGGGTAAACAATGTTATCCCTAACAGTTGATACCCCTGCTTTAGATGCTCTGAGAACAGTCGAGATGCTTTGCATAAGAAAAGGCAAGATTCCTCAGGGTGAGTGTTAGAAAACCTTCCTGATGAGCAGGAAGCCCTGCTCCAGTGGGAAGACGCTGAAATGGAAGAACTGGACTCCTGTTTCCTGGATGCGGTTCCAGCAAAGACCAGGGCAGCCTTCTCTTGGGTTTGCTCTACTTGAATTCTTGCACTAAGCAAAAAGGAGGGGCTCCGTGGCTCAATGATCTTCTTTTCCAAAACAGTTCCCCTGTTTTTTTTTCTTCACCTTCCTTAATTCTCCTGATAGGGACTTGGCGGCTCAGTGGCTAAGACGCTGAGTTTGTTGATCAGAAAGGTCAGCAGTTCAGCGGTTCGAATCCCTAGCGCCATGTAACGGAGTGAGCTCCCATTACTTGTCCCGGCGTCTGCCAACCTAGCAGCTTGAAAGCATGTAAAAATGCAAGTAGAAAAATAGGGACCACTTTGGTGGGAAGGTAACAGCGTTCCGTGCGCCTCCGGCGTTTAGTCATGCCGGCCACATGACCACAGAGACCACGGAGCGCTGCCTCTTCGGCTTTGTAACGGAGATGAGTACCGCCCCCCTAGAGCTGGAAACAACTTGCACGTATGTGCGAGGGGAACCTTTACCTTTAATGGATGAGACACAATCTCTGCCTTTAATTCTCCTGCAGATATGTCCCACTTTTATGCCTTAAAATATTTCCATTTAAGGTAGGTCAGGAAGGCAGAAGTTAGAATAACAATGATTGGCCAACATGTATGGTTGCAAAAACAGGAATAAACCAGTAGTATTGTATAGGTGATTCACTCTAGGCTTAGCACTACACGTTATCCACCATACGGCACTGGATTATTGTGAGAGTAAATGCAAGTGTGTATCTGGAGGAGGCTATCAAGTAGCCCATAGGCCAGGGGTCTCCAAAGTTGACAACTTGAAGACTTGTGGACTTCAACTCCCAGAATTCCTCAGCCAGTTGGCTAAGGAATTCTGGGAGTTGAAGTCCACAAGTCTTAAAGTTGTCAACTTTGGGGACCCCTGTCATAGGCTATGTCTTAGAGGTGAGATGGGATGAAAAAGTTATTGCAAGGGTCATCTGGCAGGCAGTCATTTCAACCCTGTTTCCGTTACCACATATGTTCAATTAGTAAGTACCCATGAGGAAGCAGAAAGGCAAGTCGCGAAAAGTTCATGGTGACATCACAATGAGAACTCCACTTTGGACATACTTGGGTGTGATAGTATGATGAAAGGTTAAATAGCAATAGCACTTACATATGGTTTCAAAGTGCTTTACACCCCACTCTAACTGTTTACAGAGTTAGCATATTGCCCCCGACAATCTGGCTCCTCATAGTACCCACCTCGAAAGGATGAAAGGCTGAATCAACCTTGAGCCGATCAGGATCAAACTCCTTACAGTGGATAGCCTGCAATACCACATTCTAACCACTGCGCCACCACGGCTCTTGCAAAATGACTTCATGATGTACATTTTGACATCATACTTGGGAACATCAACCAAAACCTATTGGAAGATGGAGGTTATCTAGTTTATTATTTACCATTCCTTTGTCTTTCCCGATAGGTGGGTGTGATCAGCTGGGGCACGTATGATCCATGTGCACAGAAGAATAAAAATGACAATGGGGAGATAATACGAGATCGGCCAAGCAAAGAATACAAACCACGAGACTTCTACATCAGTCTATTTCAAGTGCAGGATTGGTTAAGAAAACATCTGAACAACTCCTTGAAATTCATTCCCATGCAATGAACTGCTAATATTTGCTCTTAACCAGAACTCCATACAATATTTGCCAAGTCATCAATCTCAATGACCATTATTAAAAATTAGCTTGATGGTATCTGTGATTCAACTATTGATATTTTCAGCAGAAGGCTCAGAACCTAATTTGGTCCAAAGCTCATTGTGTCAGAGCCTTGAGGTGCTCCAAACAGATATTGCAAAAATGCTGATGAGCTGAAAATAGAATTAAGCCAGTGGTTCCTTTCATAATACTGTATATTATGCACCTCTGCTTGCCTTCTTCTAAAATCCTTGTATAATATTTATTCAAAAGTTAATCCCGTTCCCCTAAGCTTCGTAATGTTAATTAACACAATGGTAATTAAAAGCTTCTTCCTTGTACTTTCTGCCCTGTTTGTTATGACTTCTTATCGACCATGGCAGCGGAATTACTATTAAATAAATTGTCAGTGGAGTAGCATATTCTCAGTTGACTCTTAATATTAATTCTTGTTTACTGAGAGTGAATGTTTGTGTGTAGTGCCATAAGTGGTTCTTTTTCATATTTCACATCATCCCATCGCATAATGTAGTTTCATAGTTCACGATTAGGCCTCTTTGTGAGAAGAGAAAAGGATTTGAGTAAACAAACGAATCAGGCACTCATGATAAGAGGTTATTCGAAATCCCCAGGAAGCAATAAATAAGTCAAAGCACTTTTGAATTAAAAGACTTCTGTTTCCTGTTTGATTCAAAATACTGAAGTCCCAGGGACAGTTTGCTACTTCTATATCCAGATTAGACTCTATGACATCTATGGGAGGGGCAGGTCTTTTTACTGTGAGGTTGTGGTTGCCATCTGAACTTGTTGGACACACGTATACGCACAACTTGCGAATGTCCTTGTTTAGTTTCATAATTACATTTTAAATCTGGGTGTCGTTTTAAAAAGCAACAGGAAAACAAGGAGAAAAATGATCCAGGAAACCATAATGTGCCGCGTAATTGTTGATGTCGCTAATTTTTTTCCCCTACAAATAAATGAATAACCCGATAGATACATGACTTTTTTTTTCTCCATCCAGGAGTGGAGTGGAGTGGTTTCTACATGTACTTTCAGGAAGTTAAAAGAAAAATGTTCGCTATGAGTTTGCTGTTAAACTCTAAAAACCACTTTCCATTTCCCGCCACTGTTAAGCAGAAGTTCTCTCCATATATCCCTGAGTTAGCAGAAAACTACACTGGCGTGGAATGTGTTGTTCTCATTGCCAGAATCCCTTTTAACAGATAACAGATAATCAGAGTTGGAAGGGAGCTTGTAGGTCATCTAGTCCAACCCCCTGCCCAAGCGGGAGACCCTACATCATTTCTGACAAATGGCAGTCCAATCTCTTCTTGAAAGTCTCAACTGATGGCGCTCCCACAACTTCCAAGGGCAACTTCTGTTCCATTGGTTGATTGTTCTCACTGTCAAAAAGTTTCTCCTTATTTCCAGGTTAAATCTCTCCTTGTTCAGTTTCCATCCATTATTCCTTGTCTGGCCTTCAAGTGCTTTAGAAAATAGCTTGACCCCCTTCCTCTCTGCGACAGCTCCTCAAATATTGGAAGACTGCTATCATGTCTCCCCTGGTCCTTCTCTTTACTAGACTAGTCAGGCCCAGTTCCTGCAACCATTCTTCATATGTTTTAGTCTCCAGTCCCCTAATCATCCTGGTTGCTCTTCTCTGCATTTTTTCTAGAGTCTCAACATCTTTTTATAATGTGGTGACCAAAACTGGATGCAGTACTCTAGGTGTGGTCTTACTAAGGCTTTATAGAGTGGTATTAGTGCCTCACTTGATCTCGATTGTATCCCTCTGTTAATGCAATTTAGGATTGCATTAGCTTTTTTGGCGGCGGCTGCACACTGCTGGCTCCTATTTAGCTGGTTGTCCATAAGACTCCAAGATCCCTCTCACAGTTACTGCTATTGAGCCTGGTTTCACCCAGTCTATAATGTGTACTTTTGGTTTTTCTTGCCTAAGTGTAGGACTTGACTTTTCTCTATATTGAATTTTATTTTATTAGATATGGCCCAGTATTCTAGTCTGTCAAGATCCATCTGGATCTTGAGCCTATCTTCTTGTGTGTTAGCTATTCCTGCCAGCTTAGTATCATCTGCAAATTTGGTAAATTCCCCTTCTATTCCCTCATCTAAGTCATTAATGAAGATATTGAAGAGTACTGGGCCTAAGACGGAACCTTGTGGCACCCCACTGCTTACTTCCCTCCATGTAGACTTAGACCCATTAAGGACTACTCATTGAGTACGGTTTGCCAGCCAGTTGCGAGTCCATCTAGTGGTGGTGCTATCTATTCCACTTTTTTCTAGCTTACGAAGAAGTAGGTTGTGGTCTACTTTGTCGAATGCCTTGCTGAAATCTAAATATATGATGTCCACAGTATTTTGCTGGTCTACTAATTTAGTCACTATGTTGAAGAATGAAATAAGATTGGTTTGGCATGATCTGTTCTTAACAAAGCTGTGCTGACTTCTAGTTATTTCTTTTGTTGTTCTCGCTGCCACAATTCCTTTTGTGACCTTCTGACTAGTGGTAGGATTCAAAAAATTTTTTACTACTGGTTCTGTGGGTGTGGCAGGGGAAGGATACTGCAAAATCCCCATTCCCTCCACACCCCACTAACCTGCTTTCCAGCTCCGTTCTCCTCTGCAGGGCAACCAAAGAAGACCCAGCCAATCAGCTGTGACTCGGGAGGCAGACAATAGATGGGGGCGGGGCCAGTCAGAGGTGGGATTTCCGGGTTTTCCGAAGTACTCAAAATTTCCGCTACTGGTTCTCCACAACTGGTCAGCACCTGCTGAATACCACCTCTGCTGTATGCTGTGAAATAAATTTTCCTGGCTCTTTTAATGACAGCCTGGCTTCTTTGCTGTGGCTTGGATTAGCTGGAAGAATCTGTTCTGGCAGCTCTGGATTATTTGGTATATTTGGTTTATAATGTAAGCAGTTGTTCAGCATCTGAATATACTTTGTCTTCGTGTCCAGTATCCTGCCCATAGCAAATCTGGCTGCCAAATTGAGAGTAAATTACAGTTTCCGTTATCCTTTGACAGTTTTTTTTCCAGACAAGGTGTTGTGGTTTGTGGGCAGCCGGTGCAGCCGGCAGCAGAATCGGACAGTGAGGAAGAAAGGGAACTAGTCAGGGAGTCTGGAGAGGACTTGGACGAGGGTCCTGCGTCTGATGCAGGGATGGGGCCAGGACCATCTGGGAGTGGGGTGCTGCCTTCGGACTCTGGCAGCAGCGAAGCAGAGGACCCAGGGAGCCTGTTCCCAGTGTGCATATGTGCAGAGCTGCTAGAAGGCAAGAGCAGCTGAAACAGAAGGGGTGACTTGGGAGTAAGGCTGGGAGGTGATTGCCCCTCCCATAAGGGATAAAAGTCAGACCTCGATGACGAAATCTTTGCAGGAAGCAAAGTAGTTCGATAGATTCTGAGTCCTCCTTGAAGCTTTGTGTATGGTTGTTTTTTTTCTGGTACTTTGGTGGGTTTCTGTCATAATTGAAGACTTCTGTTTTGGGCAGCATTCCGCAGCACTGAAAGGTGTGTGCTTATCTTGGGGAACTGTTTATAATTAGTTCTGGCTGGAAATGAAAGTAATTCCCAGTGTTGCAATAAAATAGGTTTTGCTTTTAAAACAAGTTTGTGTTTAACTACGTTTGACTGGGTCAGAACACAAGGCTTTAAATATACCAAAGCGAAACTGATATCCTGACTTTTAGAACCCTAACTTTAGAGGCCTACCTATAGAAGAATATTCTTTATTGGCTAAGTATGACTGGACACACAAGGAATTTGTCTCCAGTGCATAAGCTCTCAGTGTACATACAAACAACAAAATGATAAGTCATAGATCATAAATCATAAGATACAAACAACAATGTGCTAATACAAAGCCATAACACAAAGCCAGCAGCGTGCAGTAGCAGCCAACAAAGCTAACACAATCCTTGGTTGCAGAAACAGATGCATAGAATCAAATCACGTAAAGTATTAATACCGCTTTATAAAACCCTAGTAAGACCACACCTGGAATACTGCATCCAGTTTTGGTCATCACATTACAAAAAATGTGATGAAAAATTGAGATTTTGGAAAACATGCAGAGAAGTGCCACTAAGATATGAAGAAGGGTTGCAGGAACGGTGTATGGCTAGTCTAGAGAAAAGAAGGGCTAGAGGTGAACATGACAGCAGCATTTCAGTATTTGAGGGCTGCCCCAAAGAAGAGGGGGTCAACTTATTTTCCAAAGCACCAGAAGGCAAGGCAAGAAGCAATGGGTGGAAACTAATCAAGGAGAAAAGCAACCTGGAATTAAGGAGAAACTTTCTAGCGGTGAGGACAATTAACCAGTGGAACAGCTTTGCCTTCAGAAGTTGTGGGTGTTTCATCACTGGAGGTTTTTAAGAAGAAATTGGACAGCTACTTGTCTGAAATTGTATAAGGTCCCTTGCTTGAGCAGGGGGCGGTGGACTAGAAGACCTCCAAAGTCCCTTTCAGCTCTGTTCTGATTGATTGATTGATTGATTGAACAATTGATACATCATAACCTACCAATAGGAGAACATAGTAGTAAAGATGAGAAGATGAGAAAGACAATAGCAATGCAGCCCTACGCCTACATGGGCTGTATTGTTATTGTATTGTATAGATCAGCCCATTTGGCCCACAACTAGTTTCATCAAGCCAACGTTTGATAAGAAGGTCAGGGTTTGGTTATCCAATTATTTGCCAAGGAAAAAAGATAAAGTGCAAATGGACACAATAGGCCTTTGCAAGACAAAGCTCCATTTCTATCATTTAGCTTTACTGCCCTTAAATGTGCAAATAGAAAACTTGGAAAAAAGTATCTAATAGTATTTGCAGCAAGCAAAAAAAAAAAAAAAAAAAAAAGAGGAAAAAATGCTATTGCCCACAATTCTGAAAAATCCGCAAGGGTCATCAATCTTGGATTAATCAAACGCAACATTTCAATCTCAGAAACTCTCACTTTCCTCTATACAGAACAGAATAACAGAGTTAGAAGGGACCTTGGAGGTCTTCTAGTTCAACCCCTTGCTCAGGCAGGAAACCTACCATTTCAGACAAATGACTGTCCAATCTCTTCTTAAAAACTTCCAGTGCTGGAGCAATCACTTCCACTGATTAATTGTTCTCACTGTCAGGAAATTTCTCCTTAATTCTAAGTTGCTTCTCTCCTTGATTAGTTTCCATCCGTTGCTTTTTGTCCTGCCCTCAGGTGCTTTGAAGAATAGCTTGACTCCCTCTTCTTTCTGGCAAACCCCTGAGATATTGGAAGACTGCCATCATGTCACCTTCTTTTCATCAAACTAGACATACCCAATTCCTGCAACCGTTCTTTATATGTTTTAGCCTCCAGTCCCCTAATACTCTTCATTGCTCTTCTCTGCACTCTTTCTAGAGTCTCAACATCTTTTTTTACATCGTGGCAAGCAAAACTGGATGCCGTATTCCAAGTGTGGCCTTCCCAAGGCCTTATAAAGTGGTGTTATTAATACTTCACATGATCTTGATTCTATCCCTCTGTTTATGCAGCCTAGAAATGTGCTGGCTTTTTTTGGCAGCTGCAGCACACTGCTGTCTCATATTTAAACGATTGTCCATATTTAAATGATTGTCCACCAGGATCCCTCTCACAATTACTATTATTAAGCCAGGTACCACCTATACTATACCTGTTTTTCCTTGTGGTATTTTTCAATACTAAGATAGGTAGGTAGCCATACAAGGTAAGTAGGTAGGTGGACTCACTGCTGCTCATCCTTTCACAGATAAGCACCAAATAACTTCATAAAGAACATGTGAATTCTGTTGATTGTCTGCATTTTAACAGCAGTATCTGTGGGGCATTTGTATGTCTGTGTATGTCTGTTTGTGTCAAAATCAGCCAGACGGCAGGTAGAACATTGCAATGCAAGCTCTGCATCTTTTGAACAATTGTACAGAATCCATGAATGAACCCAAAGGGGTGGGTTTTGCATTGATGCTCTTCTGATTTTGATGCTTTCTCCTTTCCTACCCTACCGGACCCATAGACCCCGCCACAAACTGGATTACAAAAAATATCAAATGTTTCTACATTTTTATAGAGAATAGGATTGAAAGGAAGGAATTCTGAGCAATTTGGAACCACCTGTTCAGCAACACTTTGAGATGTAGTCATTAGCATAGGTATATATAACAACATTAGATCAACGTAGCAGCTTTTTTGGCCATATTAATAATTACAAAGGTACAAATGGGAGGGACATTGTTATACATACTTTTATTCAATATATATATATATATATATATATAAAGTGAATATTAAAGGTTAAGATCAGAATTTGAAAATGGATATTACTAGGTTTGCTCAAAAGTAAAAGTTATTACTAAGAGAAGAATGTAGAAAATATTAATAACTGAAAAATGAAAGATTAAGTGCAACAATAGACTATGTAAGCCGGACTAATTTAGTAATGTTTTTTTGTATTATTATTGCTTTTGTATCAAAATGATGACACTGTTCACGAAATGATATTGATGTATGTTTTTAAACATAAAAAAAAACTTTACAAAAAAAAATGAGATGCAGTTATTACCTGGAGTCACAGAATAACAGAGTTGGAAGGGATGTTAGAAGTCTTCTAGTCCAGGGGTCCCCAACCACTGGTCTGTGGAATGAAAGTAGGGCCTACTTTGCTTGGGCGCCGCCATCTTGTTTCAATGGCACTTGAGGAAGTGCTTCCGGGTGAGCTTGTTGGTCATCGGTTAGAAAGCGGCGTTTGGGTGCTGAAGGAATCCTCGTGCCTTAGTTTTGTCGAAGGGGGGGGGCGACTTCAAACGAAGAGCCGTCCCGATGGCGGTGGAGTCTCGCGTTACTCAGGAGGAGATTAAGAAAGAGCCTGAAAAGCCCATCGACTGCGAGAAGGTACAAAGGAGGAGTTGAAGGTGGCGGGGAGAAGCGGGGGACGGCTGGCTGGCCGGTCGCTCGGCTCGCCTTGCCTTGGTCGTGCGTGCTGATGCTGGTACCGGTCCGTGGATCATTTTGTACTGGGCCGCAAAGAATGAATAATCGTGAAACTGGTCCCTGGTACAAAAAAGTTTGGGGACCACTGTTCTAGTCCAGCTTTGCCCCAATCTTTCCAGGTTAGCGGCCCAGCATGGGGAGAGGGGGGAGCAGAGGGGATGGTTTTGTGCAAAGGGATAGGCATGCGCATGGTTTCATTTGTGTGGCCGTGAGAGGGGCTGCGCACACCAGACCACCACTCATGTGGCCTGGTTGTGAATAGGCCATGGCCCAGTGGTGGACTGTGGTCCACAGGGTGGGGACCCCTGTTCTAGTCCAACCCCCTGCTAAAGCAGGAGGCTCTATCCCAGGGTTGTCAAACTTGATTTCATTGAGGGCCGCATCAGGGTTTTGTTGGACCTCGGGGGAGGCATGGCCAGGGTGGGAGTGGCCAGCTCGATGTCACTCATTGAGGCTCTATTTTCGGCCACGTCAGCCCCCCCAGACTCTGTTTTTGGCCGCCACAGCCTCCTGCAGCCCTCTGCCAGCAAAAACGGATCTCAGGATGGCCGGACACAGCCTCTTCGAGCTCCCTTTTTCCTGGCAGAGGGACTGCGGGCTGGTCCTTCGCTGTTTCCAGGGTGGGGCCACAGGCCAGATCTAAGCACCCCATGGGCCGGATGGGCCCACAGGCCAGATCTAAGCACCCCATGGGCCGGATCTGGGCCATGGCCCTTGAGTTTGACACCCCTGCCCTATACCATTTCAGGCAAATGGTTGTCCAACCTCTTCGCGCTTAATGTTGCCATGAAACTCTCATTGTTTTGAAGGAGTGGTTCAGACCACGTGCGCCTCCGTTGCTTTTGTTTGCAATTCCCAGGCAATCCTGAGATCAATTATCCCGAGTCTAAATCAGTTAGACTGCCTATTGCGCTCATAGTCCATGCTGATAAAGCACTGTAAGTTGTTAGAAATTATGTTTGATTGTCACATGCCCAAAAAATTGGCTATTTGTATTGTAGTTTGGCTTGATAAATAGTGGAAGGCTAGAAGGCGTGTGGGGGAGTTGGTGGATAAGAACCATGCACCTGAGCACCGAGCTAGATCCATTACTTAGCAATATCAGGGACCTGATACACTGCAGTAATCCTCTGGCATAATTCAAATGGTGAAACTTTCCTTTGTGATATTAAATCTGGGGATTTCCCAAATGACCTTTCCTCTTTTCCTGCCTCCACGATTCAGATTTTCCCAATTTTATTCCCCAAACCTTGGGAATTCCTGTCCACCTGCAGCTGGAAGGTCTTCTGGCCTCACCCCTCTCTCCCACCCAACTCTAGAATTGCTTAATAGATTATGTTATTTCCCAAAACTCAGCTGGTTTCTCGGGGTGGGGTTAATCAACAACGTGTCTGGAGGGAGGAAAATCAACATTTCATAAGCAGCTGCCCTGCATCGCAGCTGTCAGTACCAGAGTAGCAGCCGAGAAACCAAAAGGCAGACGGGAAAGAGTAGGCAGGAATGCAGAGGTTCCGTCCGCTCCTTTACATTGCCATTGTCCTTCTGGCACTTGGCACAGGTAAGCTAAAAGTTTTGAGAAACACCTGGTGAACTTCTTCCAGGTGCCCAGAGCAAGGTTGTGCTTGGAGGAAGCTAATGGCTTTTGAAGCCTGAAACCTCTCTGACTTTTGTCCTGCCGCAAGAGTGTAGGAAAAGAGTTGTCACATGAGTTTTTAAAGTGTTTTTTTTCCCCCCAATTCCCCTATTGCAACTCTTTGCTAGTGAATATTTGCTGCTTTCTTCTATTCTCCAGTCTTGGCTAGCTGGTGTATTTTGCATAACTGCTTTTTTAAAACATCTTCAAAATAAGGGTTCGATTGTCTATTTAATTTTAGCATGATTGCTATCCTAAAAAAAAAGTCACAAAGTTAGAATAATGAAACATGTTGGAGAGAGGAACCACAATTCTATCAAATTTGGGTGGATTCCAAATTTATCTCAGTCGCAATAGACCACTATATGGCAACATTTTATGCATAGTAAATGTGTGTGTGTAAACTGTGACTTTGTACACGTGTCTATGTTTTGTACTTCCTGTGTTTTTTTCTCTGTGCATCTTGGATTCATCATGTTAATCATAGTTCAGTAAAAATAATTTCTAGCTGTTTTTTGACATGCGAAAATATCGGAAGGATGACTTATAAAGGTTCTTTAATAAGAGGCAGTTTTTAAGAACATTCAATGATGATAATGTGGTAGGCTACAGGCAATCTTATTTGACAATAAGATTGTGCTTTATAGGCAATGTGCTTTATAGGCAATGCTTCTGAAAAACAATCAAGAGATTGTCTCATAGAATCTTTGGCACTTGCAGTCTAAGAGACAAGAAAGCTTTCAAAATTAACATTGGAGTTTTGAAATCAAAACGTTTTCATTTCCTTTCTGAATTGCACATTTGAAAAGCCACAAATGGGCAAAGATCTCTTTCAAAATATGTTCAAATGCCTTGGATGTATTTCAAAATCATTTAGGTGTCAAAAATTGTAGATCTTTCTCTTTATGAATCCTTTTCACGGGCATTTATATTTGAGGCACACACAGTAGGTTTCATATTCTTACAAGGAAGTTTTCAGCATTAAGGCATTTGTCATTCATAAAGCATGGTGTCATCTCCTGGGTTTTTCCCCCTTTCCCAGTGTCTGAAAAGCTAAATAGGGTCAAAGACTTCGATTTCATTTATTTTATTGATCTTGTTTGTTTAATTTATACAGCTGCCTATCTCAAACACATGATTCTGGGCGACTAACAATCTTTAGAAACAAAACAATAACCATTGCAATCCTTCTTAAAAAATAATTGTACATAATGTCACAAAGCATAATGTCACAAAGAGAGGTTTATAAGCCTAGCTCTTTCCCTGGCTTATGGGAAGATTTATTTGCTTATAAATTCCTCTTTCCGACATTATGTTATTTTTCAGTGCAATTATTTTTAAGAAAAACTATAATGGTTTTTTTAAAAAAGATTTCTGGCTGCTCAGAATCATGTGTTCGAGATTGGCAACTGTGTAAATTAAATGAACAAATAAGATAAATGATAACCTTTGCCTTTATATAGCCTTTCATACACTGGAAAAAGGGTGAAACCCAAGAGATCACACCATGTTTTATAAGTAACAAATGCCTTACAGTATGCTGAAAACTTCCTTGTAAGAATAAATACGAAAGCTATTGGGTTTGCATCAAATCAGTGGCATATTAACCATTAAGCAGACTGAGTAAGTGCTTAGGACACCAGGCCCAAATGGGGCACCACAAAAACATTTATGTAGCCAAAGCTTAGCTTAATTTGTACAGTATGTACAAAGAAAGGAGGGGGAGCACCAAGATTTGTCAGTGCTTAGGGCACCAGTGAACCTTAATCCACCACTGCATCAAATATATGCCTATGTAAAGGACACCTTTAAAAAAAGACATCTTGCACCCACAGTTTTGACACCTAAATGTTTTTGCATTTGCTATTGCATTTTAACAGCAGCTTATACAAGGCTAAGCATATCTCAGTAAGAATTAAGCTGAGATTAGCATAAGTAAAGATAAAAAGCACGGTGGTTGTATTCTCTTTCTTGAAGTACTTGGTTTGTTTTTTGCAAGTCTGTAATCAGGTTTTAGACCATTTATAGTGGTTTTTGTTTGTTTGGTCTCCTTCTGTCAGAAATAAGACAGCTTAAGGTTTAGAAAGTTTATGATTATGACCATTTGAGGTTTATGGGACTTTCAGAAACAGTCCTTCCTGAACAAACTGGATTAGCCATTAGACTAAGTACACTACATTGCAGGGTTATTGACAGGCCTGCAGCTTTCATCTGGACATTTCCCAACAGGAAGAATTTGTCAATATTACACCATCCCTTTCTATAAGTTGTGTGCACCCTTGCACCCTTGCAAAAGGTAAATCAATTGTCTCCCAAGGGCGTGTAATCCCTAGTTTACCAAATATTGCTGGACTTCATTTCCCAGCAACCTCCAGTGTGAGCAGTGCTGGGAGTTTTAAGTCAGCTACATCCTAAGGGCCAGAGGGCTTCTCTGTAAAACAGCATTTCTCAGGCTTGGCAGTCTCACGATGTGTGGACTTCAACTCCCAGAATTCCCTAGTCAGTGTGGGACATTGTGGGAGTTGAAATCTACACGTGTTGAAGCTGCCAAGGTTAAAAAAACGCTGCTCTACGGGGACATTTATTTATTTATTTATTTATTTATTTATTTATTTATTTATTTATTTATTTATTTATTTATTTATTTATTCATTCATTCATTCATTCATTCATTCATTTATTTGTTTGATTTGTCAATTGTTTACAAGATAATAAGTATATATACATAGTTGTGAATACATGAAATGGGTACATATAAGAAAAATAAAAGAAGAATAGAGAAACAATAGGACAGGGACGGTAGGCACGTTGGTGCGCTTATGCATGCCCCCTACAGACCTCTTAGGAAAGGGGTGAGGTCAATAGTAGACAGTCTAAGGTTAAAGTTTTTGGGGTTTGGGGAAGAAACTACAGAGACAGGTAGAGTATTCCAGACATTGACCACTCTATTGCTGAAGTCGTATTTCCTGCAATCAAGTTTGGTGCGGTTTACTTTGAGTTTGTATCTATTGTGTGCTCTTGTGTTGTTATGGTTGAAGCTGAAGTATTCATTGACCGGTAGGACATTGCAATGTATGATTTTATATACCATACTTAGATCAGACCGAAGATGGCGTAATTCAAGGTTTTCTAGTTCTAGAATTTCAAGTCTGGTGACATAAGGTATTCTGCAACGAGTAGAGGAGTGGAGAACTCTTCTTGTGAAATATTTCTGGACTTTCTCAACTGTGTTAATATCAGATACGTAATGTGGGTTCCAGACTGATGAGCTGTAATCAAGTATTGGTCTAGCAATATCATTGCTACAAAGAAAAAATATCATTAATAAATAAATAAAAAAACATCATTGCTCACAAAGGACCCCTCTCCCCATAATGCATTTTAGTAACAGCCCGCACTCTCTATAACACACATTGTGACAGGCAGGGGCACCACAGCTGCCATCTTGACTTTTTCGACCCCGTGCCCTGTGTTTTGTTTCCAAGGCCAAGATTGGATCTGGCCCTTTCCTTACACTCCATCTTGACTAGGCATTTATGATTTTTGGACAGCCAGTGAGAAGGGAGGGAATCTTGCCTCATGGAGTACAGGCAGTTCCTCGAGTAACAACAGTTCATTTAGTAACCGTTCGAAGTCACAATGGCACTGAAAAAAGTGACCTATAACCATTTTTCACACTTATGACCACTGCAGCACCGCCATAGTCACATGATCAAAACCAGACACTTGGCAAGTGACTCATATTTATGACAATTGCAGTATCCCAGGGTAAGGGGTGGGATTCTACCTGGTCGGTCCGGTTCTATAGAACCGGTTGTTATGATTCTGCGCAGTTCGGAGAATCGGCAACTTGCTTCACTGGCTGTCCCCATCCCACCCCACCGACACTCCTTATCTGACATGCGCGCCATCCAACTTGCCTGCCTTTGGTAAATAGATTGTAGAAAGATAGATCTCTGAGTGGGTCTGTGATTCTGTGAGCAACTCAATCTGCCTGCCTGCTTTGCCTGATTTTGGGTAAAAGTTGCTTTTTTAAAAAATAAAAAAATCAATATTTACATCAATATTTACAATATTTACATATAAACCACGCCCAGCCAGTCATGTGACCACCAAGACACGCCCAATCAGTAAGCCACGCCCAACTTGTCATTTGACCGCCAAGCCACACCCCAAAATTAGGCCACGCCCACAGAACCGGTTGTTAAGAAATTTGAATCCCACCCCTGCCCAGGGTCATGCAATCAACTTTTGTGACTTTCTGACAAGCAAAGTCAATGGGGAAGCCAGATTCTCTTAACAACCATGTTAGTCATTTAACAACTGCAGTGATTCCCTTAGTAACTGTGGCAAGAAAGGTCATAAAATGGGGCAAAACTCATTGAACACTTAATAACAGAAATTTCGGGCTCAGTTGTGGTCATAAGTCACAGACCAAAGGAAAAGACTAGGATTAGATATATTTAAATGTATTATTATGATTAACAGTGTGCAAAATATATTGGAATTTGTAGCCTCCAAGGACTATAAATTCATGGGACTTCTGGGACTGATTAAATCTTATTAATAATTGGTTTTATTGGCGTTTAATAGAATTATTTATTGGCCAAGTGTAATCGGACACACAAGGAATTTGTCTTTGGTGCAGATGCTGTCAGTGAACATAAAAAGAAAAGATACATTCGTCAAGGATCAAGAATCATTAGGTACAACACTTCATGATAGTCATAGGGTACAAATAAGCAACCAAATCATACTAGGAAACAGTCCATATAAATCATAAGGATACAAGCGACAAAGTTAAAGTCATACAGTCACAAGTGGGAGGGGATGGGTGATAAGGAGTGATGAGAAGATTAACAGTAATAGTAGTGCAGACTTTGTAACAGCTGAACAGGGTTGAGGGAATTATTTGTTTAGCAGAGTGATGGCTTTCGGGAAAAAACTGTCCTTGTGTCTAGTTGTTCTTGTGTGCAGTGCCCTATAGCATTGTTTTGAGGGAAGAAGGAGTTGAAACAGTTTATGTCCGGGATGTGAGGGGTCTGTAAATATTTTCACCGCCCTCTTTTTGACTCATGCTGTATATACAGGTCCTCGATGGAAGGCAGGTGGGTAGTAATTGTTTTTTCATACATACATACATATATACATATATATCTGTAGCCATCCAGAGTTACTTATGGAAAGAAGGGTGGCCAGTAAATGTTATTTATACATAAACAAACAAACAAACACACACACACACACACACACACACACACACACATATCTGTAAGCCACCCAGAGTTAGTTATGGTAAGATGGGAAGCCAATAAACATTATTTATAAATAATAAATAAATAAATAAATAAACACACACACACACACACAAACACAAACACAAATATCTGTAAGCCACCCAGAGTTAGTTATGGTAAGATGGGAAGCCAATAAACATTATTTATAAATAATAAATAAATAAATAAATAAATACACACACACACTCACTCACACACACACACACACACACAAACAAACACACACATACACTCAGTACAGATAGTCCTCAACTTACAACCTTTTGTTTACTGATTGTTCAAAGATACAACGGCACTGAAAAAAGGGACATGACTGTTTTTCGCACTTAAGACCGTCGCAGCATCCCCATAGTCACCTGATCAAAATTTGGACGTATGGCGCTGGCTCATATTTATGACGGTTGCATTGTCCCGGGGGGTGGGGGTGATGGTGGTCATGTGATCCCCTTTTGCAACCTTCTGACAAGCAAAGTCAATGGAGCAGCCAGATTCAGTTAACAACCGGGTTACTAGCTTGACAGCTGCAGTGCTCCACTTAACAACTGTGGCGAGAAAAGTCGTAAAATGGGGCAAAACTCACTTAACAACAGTCTCACTTGGCGACAGAAGTTTTGGTCTTAGTTGTGGTCGAGGACTACCTGTATATAACATCTCAGACCTTGAGTAATGTTTTACCTAATCCTGGGTTAAGCTTTGCCTTTCAAAATGAGCTCTGAGGCTAGGTTTCACCTCAGGTAACATACTCAGCTCACAGCGGTTTTTCGAACAATGAAAATAATGTGGAAATCCTCTCCTATGGCGGGTCATTGCAATGGGGGAGGACAAGGCCTCGAGTCCCTGGCTTACCTCATGATTTCCCCCAGAGGGAGTCAAAAAAGTCAAGATGGAAGCCACAGCCAAACAATCAAACTCTACCCCTTTTGCAATGCAAGTAAAAAACAACAACAACAACAGTGGAGCGTCAATTGCAGGATTGCGGCTGCCATCTTGGCTTGCTGCCTACGCATTGCAGGAAAGGAAAGTATCTCCTCTCCAAAAGCAGTCCTCACTTAGGACCGTGTGAAGTAACAATGGACCTCCCCAGAACTACTTAGGACCCTGTTCTGGAGTTCTGACCGTCGCAACCCTAAACAACTTGACAACTGGCTCTCATTTATGGCCATTGGCAGCTTCTTATGGTAATGTGACTGCAGTTTTTGACTTTTTTTTTTTTTTTTGCTGTTTCCAGCATTTACTTCTCATTTCCAGCAAAAAACAGCCATTGAAAAGGGGTTTGCTTAATGACTGTGGCATGCACTTAACAACATCACCAGAAAGGTTGTAAAATCTGGCATGGTTAAGTGGTGACCCGCCATACCTTACAACTGTAATTCCAGGCTCATTTTCGGTCATAAGTTGAGTGCTAGCTGTGCACATTGATTTGAAAACATTTGCATAGTGGCTGAGTCCACACCACAAACATGCTGAGGTTATGGGGACTATTATTCCCCCTTTAACCAAAGTACTGGATCAATGCCCTGCCCTTTGCACATAAGAAATAGGCTTCAGGCATGTGGTTGCATCGCCATCTTGACTTTTTTGACCTCCTCGGGTGTCCCAATTTAAGGCTTATCATTGCATTTAGCTTGAATTTGACTTTAGTTTGAATTTGACTTTAGCTTGTTGTTGACTTCAAATTCTGATTCCTGAAAACAGTTTCTGTCCCTCTGACTCAAATGCTAAAGATTCAAGGACACAGTTGTTTGATAAGCAAGTTTTATTACAGATACTTGGAAATCTATCATTAAAGTGGAAAGCCAGCTAGGTGCCTGAAGCCATCTATACAGCATTCCTGAGGTTCAAAACTGAGGTCAGTGTTTTTCAACCTTAGCCATCTTAAGACTATGAACTTCGACTCTCATAAATCATCAGCTGGGGAATTCTGGGAGTTGAAGTCCACATGTCTTAAATGGCTAAGGCTGAGAAACCTTAAAATGGCTAAGGCTGAAATTGCCTTAGGGATTTCCCCCCCACCTCCAAGTGATTGAAAAGGAAGGAAGCTGTTTTTTAAATCTATCTGCCTGTCTGCCTGCCTATCTGTCTGTATGTCTGCCTGTCTATCTATTAATCATCTATCTATCTGTATCTATTAATCATTCTCTCTCTCTCTCCCTCTCTCTCTCTCTCTCTGTTTATCTATCTATTAATCATCTCTTTCTCTCTACTATTAATTATCTATCTATCTATATCTATTAATCATTCTCTCTCTCCCTCTCTCTCTCTCTCTTTCTCTCTATCTGTTTATCTATCTATCAATCACCTCTCTCTCTCTACTACTAATCATCTATCGAACTCTATCTATCTATTAATCATCTCTCTCTATTAATCATCTATCTATCAATCTATTGATCTATTAATCATATCAATCTATCTACACTGTTCAAAAAAAATAAAGGGAACACAAAAATAAGACATCCTAGATCTGAATGAATGAAATATTCTTATTCAATACTTTGTTCATTACATAGTTGAATGTGCTGACAACAAAATCACACAAAAATTATCAATGGAAATCAAATTTAGCAACCCATGGAGATCTGGATTTGGAGTTACACTCAAAAAACACTACAGGAAAAAACCACTACAGGCTGATCCAGCTTTGATGTTATGTCCTTCAAACAAGTCTAAATGAGGCTCAGTAGTGTGTGTGGCCTCCATGTGCCTGTATGACCTCCCTACAACGCCTGGGCATGCTCCTGATGAGGTGGCAGATGGTCTCCTGAGGGATCTCCTCCCACACCTGGACTAAAGCATCCCCCAACTCCTGGACAGTCTGTGGTGCAATGTGGCGTTGGTGGATGGAGCGAGACATGATGTCCCAGATGTGCTCAATTGGATTCAGGTCTGGGGAACGGGAGGGCCAGTCCATAGCATCAATGTCTTCGTCTTGCAGGAACTGCTGACACACTCCAGCCACATGAGGTCTAGCATTGTCTTGCATTAGGAGGAACCCAGGGCCAACCGCACCAGCATATGGTCTCACAAGGGGTCTGAGGATCTCATCTCGGTACCTAATGGCAGTCAGGCTGTTAGATCGGTAGATCGGTTCCCACAGAGACGCGAGACCAAAGTGTACATTCAGCTCTTTATTTCAGTGTTAAGACCTGTACAAGATCTTGGAGCCGCGGCAGCCCTTCATATAGGGATTGCTCGTGGCTCGGCGGCCAATGACAGGGCTTTGAATCTCCCACCATCGGTTTGGCCAATCGCGGTTGATTCTTAGCGCGCCAATCAGGGCCGTTCAGTTGACCAATCGGGTCGTGGTCCGTGTGGACCAATCAGTATTCAGTATTTGGAGTATGCTGATATAGAACACCCCTCCCCTCTTGGTTCGGTCTGACAGAACGTGGTTACGTAGTCACGCAGGTAGGCGGGGCTTCGTACCTGTCTAGTTGACCTGCGAGGCTCAGTTGCTGCTTGGTCCTCGACCGGTTCGGACGGGCTTCTCGTCGTTCCGGTTCCCCTGGATGGAACCGCCTGGAAGGGTGAGCCGGGCCTACTGCAGTAGCTCCCACCCGGTCTAACCGGGTCAGTTGAGCTGCCGATTCTGCTGTTCCCGCCTGGTCTTTCTGGGCTGGTTGAATTGGCTTGGCTGCTCCTTCCAGGTGAAGCTCCTGGCTGCTCGTCTGTTTCGGATTCATCGTCTACCGGTGAGTATTGCTGGCTTATTTTGGCTTGGGGGTGTTCGGTTTGCGTTTTAGGATTTTCTTCCCTACTTTGTTTTTTGTTTGAGGTTTCTCCCCCCACTCTGGTTTCTTTATTAGTGGTTGTTTGCGGTATTTGCGTTTTGTCGGTGGCTGTTCTTGACCTTAGTTGGTCAATATGCCGCTTCCAGCTTTGTCCGTCTATGGTTTGTAGTCGGTAAGACCCAGGGGCCCATTACCTGGGTTATTTTGGCCGGTACCCAGAGTGGATCCCCTGTGAAGCTTTTGGCATAGACGGCATCTCCTATGTTGAATGTGCGGAGTTTGCTTGATGAGTCTGGGGGTTTCTCGAGGTTGTATGTGGGGTGTAGCCTGTCTAATGGGGATCTTAGTTTTCTGCCCATGAGTAATTCTGCTGGGCTTTTGTTTGTTGTTGTGTTGGGGGTTATGTGTTGTATTAAAAGCATTTTATTTATTTTTTCTTGTATATCCCCGGTTTCGATTTTCTGTGTGGTATTTTTTGTGAAACAAACCATGCGTTCCGCCCGCCTGTTCACCACCGGATGAGCGGGCGCTGTCAACACATGCCGTATGCCCCGTTCCGCCAGGAATTTTTCAAAGGCTAGTGCGGTAAATTGTGGGCTGCTGTCCGACACTAGCATGTCTGGTAACCCATGGGTGGTGAATAATTTGTTTAGTTTCTTTATGACTGCTTCTGTGGTTGTGGTTTTCATAGTGCTTACCTCCAGCCAGTTGGAGTAAGCATCGACTACAATCAGGAATGTGTGTCCCTTGGTAGGCCCGGCGAAATCTATATGGATTCTAGACCAGGGACCCCTGGGAGTTTCCCATTCCAGGATTGGGGTGGCGGGTGGGCTTGGTCTGGTTTCCTGGCATTGCTTGCATGCGGCTACCCAAGTCTCGTTCTGTTTGTCCATTCCTGGCCACCAGGCGTAACTCCTGGCCAGGACTTTCATTCTAACTATGCCCGGGTGCCCCTCATGCAACATGGACAATACCCTTTTTTGTAGAGATTCTGGAATCACAACCCTGTCCCCCCCAAAGTATGCAGCCTTTTTGCGTAAAGAGTTCAGTTTGCCGGTTCCGGAAAGGTTTGAATTGTTTGCCGCCGTCGCTTTCCAGCCACCCTTTTCCCACCCAGCTCAAGACTCGCGCCAGCCGTTTGTCTTTATTGGTTTCTCTGGCAATGTCTGATGCGGTCAAGAGTGGGTTGGGTACTGTCTCTATGTGCAGGGCTGATGTTGTGGGTGCCGGGTCGTCCTCCAGGTCGGGCAGGGGGGAACGGCTCAACGCGTCTGCATGCGAGATGTTCTTGCTGGGTCGGTGTGTCAAATGGTAGGAGTAGGCAGCAAGGAACTCGGACCACCTTGTCATCCTGGGTGACAGAATGTTCGGGGTGGCCTTGTTCCCTGCCAGTATCCCCAGCAGCGGCTTGTGATCAGTGATGATTGAAAAGGTCCTACCGTATAGGTATTCATGGAACCTTTTCACTCCGGCGATGACTGCTAGGGCCTCCTTGTCCAGCTGGCTGTAGTTTCTCTCCAGCTTGGATAGAGTCCTCAAGAAGAAAGCGATGGGTGCTTCTCTTCTGTCCGGCAACGTGTGGCTGAAAATGGCTCCGACGCCAAAAGGGGACGCGTCGCAGGTCACGGTTAATGGCAGAGTCTCGCTGTATTGGATGAGAACTGCGTCTGATGTTAGCAGGTTTTTTGTCTGTTTGAATGCATTCTCCTCCCGCTTCCTCCAGGCCCAGGTGGCTGTTTTGTCCAGCAGCCTATGGAGGGGTTCCACTACCGTTGCCTTCTGGGGCAGGAAAACATTGTAAAAGTTAATGAGGCCGAGAAAAGCCTGCAGTTCAGTCTTATTCCTAGGTCTAGGGGCTTCTCTGATGGCTTTGAGTTTTTTTTCTGTGGGGTGGATTCCGTTTTCATCTAGGAGGTACCCTAGGAATTCAACTTTCTCAGTGCAAAGTTGACATTTTTCCTTTTTAACTTTTAGTCCGGTGTCTTTGAATTTTTGTAAGACCTCCCTTAGGCGGCTTTCCAATTGGGTTTTACTTGTAGCTGACACCAGTACATCGTCGAAATAGGGAACCACCCCTTTTATTCCTAGTAAGAGTCTTTCCATCAGGCTCTGAAAGACCCCGGGTGCCACGCTGACTCCGAATTGGAGCCGCTTGCACCGGAATGCCCCTTGGTGGGTGACGATGGTTTGCGCCTCCGCGGTCTCGGCATCGACTGGCAGTTGCTGATATGCCTGCGCCAAATCGAGTTTTGCGAAGACCTTACCTCCCCCCAGTGAGTGCAGGAGGTGCTGTACCACGGGGACGGGATAGGCACTCGGCTGCAACGCATGGTTGAGGGTGGCCTTGTAGTCACCACAGATCCTGACCGACCCATCCGGCTTGATCGGGGTGACTATGGGTGTCTCCCACCGGGCATGGTCAATTGGCTCTAAGACCCCTTGCGCGATGAGCTTGTCCAATTGCTCATCGATTTTGGGTTTGAGCGCGAGTGGCACCCGCCGCGGTTTAAGGCGGATTGGGGCAACGATAGGGTTTAAATTAAAAGAGATTGGGGACCCCTGGTACTTGCCTAGGTCGCCGTTGAAAACCTCTTGGAAGTCCCGCACGAGTGTTGCTTCCCAGTCCGCCTCGGCGACGTGGTTGACGCCCGTCACTTCGATGCCCAGCGGTGCGAACCATTGCAGTCCCAGCAGGCTTGGGCGGTCCTTGCCCACGATTGTGAGTGGAAGCACCTCGGTATGCCCCTTGAACGTTATTTTGAAATGTCCGGTTCCGACTACAGGGATGCGGTTTCCCTGATAGTGCTTTAGGGTCAGCTTTTGATTTTCTAACTCGCGCCGGTGGATGGTAGGCACCAAGCGCTTGATTGTGCGCCAGGAAACCATGGAGAGGTAGGATCCGGAATCCACCTCCATCTCACATGGTTGATCCTCAATGCCTACTTCCATGTGAACCTTCCGGGCGTCGATGGTCGAGGAATGGCCAATGATGACCATCTGATGGGTCTCCTCTCTCTGCCGCGCCTCGCTGAGTCGCTTGCTTCAGCTGTCCCGGCTCCACCGGCTCTCGGCGTGACGGTCTCTGGTCCTGGGGGGGGTGCCATCTCATTGTTGGGGGCTGCCGTCTCGTTGCCGGGGGCTGTGGTTACTCTTGTTCCAGCGTACCTTGGCGATGTGCCCCCGCTTATCACAATGCCAACAGATGGCGTCGAGGAATCGGCATTCTGAGTGGGGGTGGTCGCTGCCGCAGCCGGCACACTGGAACCCCGACTTACAACCTCTCCGTTCCCGCCGATCGCATTCTGCCTGTAGTCGGTGGATCTCCTCCTCCTCCTCGGTTTCGGAGAAGGAGTCGACGTCTCCATGGTGGGTGGTGGTGGTCATCTTGGGGCTTGCTTCCGGGTGTTTCTCCGGTGCTGGGGTCGCTTCGATGGTTGCTGGTCGGTCCGCCGCGTTCATCTGCTGCATCCGAACCGCTGACTGTTTGGCTGCTTCAGATGCAGTTGCTTCAGCGATGGCCTCGGTAATGGAGATGTCTGCCCTCGCCATCAGCCGGCTCTGCAGAATGGGGTCTCTGAGACCAAGGACCACGCGGTCTCGTAGAGCCTCGTCCATGTCGGTGAACCCGCACATGCCTCCGAGGTCCCTCAGCATGGCCACGAAATCGCTAATGCTCTCGCCCTCTTTCTGGTCCCGCCAATAGAACTCGTGCCTTCTGATGAGATTGGGCACGGCGGGGGCATAGTGGTGCCGCAGCAACGGTTCGAGATCGGCCCAGTCTATCTCCTTCACGTCGGCGGGTTTAGCTAGGGCTTTAGCCATTTTGAACACTGCGGGCCCGCAGTGTGTCAGGAACACGGCCCTTTTTTTCTGTCCATTGGCATCTTTTAGGTTGCTGCTCTCAAGGAACATTAGGAATCGGTCAATGTATGATTCCCAATCCTCGGGAGCCTGGTTGAAGGGTGCGGGTGGCGTGATGCTGCTGGCCATCTTGTCGGTTGTTCTGTGCTGCTTGCCACGTGCTTGGTTGGTCTCTTGTCTCACCATCCCACCCTCGTCGCCAGTGTTAGATCGGTAGATCGGTTCCCATAGAGACGCGAGACCAAAGTGTACATTCAGCTCTTTATTTCAGTGTTAAGACCTGTACAAGAACTTGGAGCCGCGGCAGCCTTTCATATAGGGATTGCTCGCGGCTCGGCGGCTAATGACAGGGCTTTGAATCTCCCGCGATCGGCTCGGCTAATCGCGGTTGATTCTTAGTGCGCCAATCACGGCCGTTCAGTTGAACAATCGGGTCGCGATCCGTGTGGACCAATCAGTATTCAGTATTTGGAATATGCTGATATAGAACACAGGCTACCTCTGGTGAGCACATGGAGGGCTGTGCGGCCCCCTAAAGAAATGCTACCCCACACCATTACTGACCCACTGCCAAACCGGTCATGCTGGAGGATGTTGCAGGCAGCAGAACGTTCTCCATGGCGTCTCCAGACCCTGTCACATCTGTCACATGTGCTCAGTGTGAACCTGCTTTCAACTGTGAAGAGCACAGGGCACCAGTGGCGAATGTGCCAATCTTGGTGTTCTCTGGCAAATGCCAAACGTCCTGCACAGTGTTGGGCTATAAGCACAACCCCCAACTGTGGACATCGGGCCCTCATACCACCCTCATGGAGTCTGTTTCTGACCATTTGATCAGCCACATGCACATTTGTGGCCCGCTGGAGGTCATTTTGCAGGGCTCTGGCAGTGCTCCTTCCGTCCCTCCTTGCACAAAGGTGGAGGTAGCGGTCCTGATGCTGGGTTGTTGCCCACCTACGGCCTCCTCCACGTCTCCTGATGTACTGGCCTGTCTCCTGATAGCGCCTCCATGTTCTGGACACTACGCTGACAGACACAGCAAACCTTCTTGCCACAGCTTGCATTGATGTGCCATCCTGGATGAGCTGCACTACCTGAGCCACTTGTGTGGGTTGTAGACTCCGTCTCATGCTGCCACTAGAGTGAAAGCACCGCCAGCATTCAAAAGTGACCAAACCATCAGCCAGAAAGCATAGGAACTGAGAAGTGGTCTGTGGTCACCACCTACAGAACCACTCCTTTATTGGGGATGTCTTGCTAACTGCCTCTGCTTTCCACCTCTTGTCTATTCCATTTGCACAACAGCATGTGAAATTGATTGTCAATCAGTGTTGCTACCTAAGTGGACAGTTTGATTTCACAGAAGTGAGATTGACTTGGAGTTACATTGTGTTGTTTAAGTGTTCCCTTTATTTTTTTGAGCAGTGTATTAATCATCTATCTCTATATCTATCATCTATAGCTATTAATTATCTCTATATCTATCATCTATCTATCTATTAATCATCTATATTTATATCTATTAATCATCTCTCTCTATTAATCATCTATCTAACTCTATCTATTAATCATCTCTATTTATCTGTTAATCATCTATCTCTATATCTACCATCTATCTATTAATCATCTATCTCTATAAATCTATTGATCTATCTATCTATCTATCTATCTATCTATCTATCTATCTATCTATCTATCTATCTTATACTAACTTAGCAGCTATAGTGATCCATTTAACAAGAAAGAAATGGGGCAAAACTCACCTATAAAACTTACTTAACTACTGTCTCGTTTAGCAACAAAAATTTTGGGCTCAATTGTGGTCAAAAGTGAAGGATTACCTATAGCAGGGGTCCCTTAACCACCGGACTGCTGGACCGGCACGTCCGTGGGAACAAGTCCTACCGGGTCGTTGGTTTAGTTGGGCATCAGCCATCTGCTGGATGAAAGGCTTCCGTGAGCTGCTGGGCAGGCTCACCGGAAGCACTTTTTCATCAAAACAAATGGCGGCGCCCAGCTGATGCTGGTACCGGCGCCATGTAAAGCGTTGGGGATACTGGCCGCGCCAAAAAGGCTGGGGATCACTGACCTATAGAGGCTCTAGTCCTGCCTTAGGCCTGAGGCCAGAATGAGAAACTTCGGGGCCAGTTCCTTCTCCCAGCGCTCAGGCAAATCACTTCTGAAAAACATTGCCAAGAAAAACTGCATGGACCTTTTCATGTAGTTACTGGAAGTTAAGATTGACTTGCAGTCAGCAAAACCAAAATTAAAAATCATATAGCCTATAGACTGGCTATTCAGGATTTAGAATAGTGTTTGTTGACCCAGTCAACTTTAACTTCACTTGACACATCTTAAGTTAAATACTGCATCCAGCTTTGATCACCACATCACAAAAAAGATGCTGAGACTTTGGAAAAAAACGCAAAGAAGAGCAACTAAGATAATTAAGAGCCTGGAGACAAAAAATGTGAAAAACAATTGTAAGAACTGTGTTCTGTCGCCAGGACAAAGCAGACTCGAATACCAGAGTTCTTTATTAGCAACCAGTAACTTCAACTGAAGTTGAGCCGCAGCAGCCCTTTTTATAGCGGCTGCTCGCGGCTCGCAACCAATGGCATGTGTTTAAACTTCCCGCCGCTTATGCAGCCAATCGGAACCCGTTGTTCTTAACCAATCGTTACGCTGTGTTAACTAACCAATAGGAATGTAGTATTAGAAGTCTATATTTGAATACATTACGAACTGGGCGTGGCCAGTCTAGAGAAAAGAAGGACTAGTGGGGATTATCTTATAATTGCTTGACAAATAGATAGATAGATAGATAGATAGATAGATAGATAGATAGATAGATAGATAGATAGATAGATAGATAAACGTTTCTCCTTAATTCCAGGTTGCTTCTCTCTTTGATTAGTTTCCAACCATTGTTTCTTGTCCTGCTCTCTGGTGCTTTGGAGAATAATTTGACCCCCTCTTCTTTGTGGAAGACCCTCAAATCCTGCTATCATGTCACCCCAATTTCTTCTTTTCTTTAGACTAGCCAAACCCAAATCCTGCAATCGTTCTTCATGAGTTTTAGTCTCCAGGCCTTTGATCATCTTTGTTGCCTCTTCTCTGAACCTTTTCCAAAGTCTCAACATTTTATTTTATTTTTTAATTTGGTGACCATTTGTGGATGCTCCAACACTGGAAATTTTAAAGCAGAGATTAGACAACCATTTGTCTGATATGGGAGAGGGTCTTCTGCTTGAGCAGGGGGTTGGACTAGAAGACCTCTAAGGTCCCTTCCAGCTCGATTCTGATTGATTGAAAGTTGGCAAGGTTGAGAAACGCTGACTTAGGAAACAGGTTATCACTGGAATCCTTTTAATGTTCTGTTGTGTTTCTTCCCTTCAGATGACGTGGATGGCAGCTGTGATGTGCTGAAGTCACACGAAATTGCAGGAGGCAAAACAGTAGCGCTGCTGAACAACACAGTGCTTCAGTATATATGCCCAGAGGGCCAATACCCATACCCTACCGAGTACCGGACATGCGAATCAGGAAGATACTGGAGCACTATGAAAAATATAAATAATATAAACGTCTCCCGGGCCAGGTGCAAAGGTATAATTTAATTTCTAAATTTAGAAAAGACAGTCTGCCTTTCAGCTGGCCATGAAAGCAGTGACACACTGAGGGGATGTCCTGTTTTAGAGCGCATAAGTTTTAGGGCCCCTTTTGATTTCATGGGGAGACCCATGGCTTTGTTGCAGAGTTGGTATTCAGCAGGTTCTGATCAGTTCTGGAGAACCGGTAGCGGAAATTTCGAGTAGTTCAGAGAACCGGCAAATCCCACCTCTGACTGGCCCCACCCCCATCTATTCTCCGCCTCCCGAGTCCCAGCTGATTGGCTGGGTCATCTTTGGTTGCCCTGCACAAGAGAACGGAGCTGGAAAGCAGGTTAGTGGGATGGGGAGGGAATGGAGGTTTTGTAATAACCTTCCCCCAGGAGTGGGGTGGGAATGGAGATTTTACAGTATCCTTCCCCTGCCACATCCACCAAGCCACACCCACAGAACCAGTAGTAAAAAAATTTTGAATCCCACCAATGCTTTGTTGGCATCCAAATGTGCAATGTTGGACCTGAAACCTCCCTGCATATCTTCAGCTACTAGAGATGTTGAGCATTTACTCCAAAGATCAGACCTAATGATTTTACTATCAAAAAATGGTAACTTCTTGTTTAGAAGACATTCTTCCTCACTGAACTGTGTTCGGTATCAAGGAAAATACTAGACATATATATTGGACGGTCCTGATTGCCAACCCTATTCTACCTCCACAATGAAGTCGGAACATGTGTGGTCCTTTGAAAAATATCATCAGTGACTCTCTTTAACCATGGGATTGGGATAATATAAGTGGCTGCTTGGTGGTGCATCAAGATGCCTCTGGTGACATTTACAGCCAGAGAGATGCTCTTCATTTGCTATCTGTCAGGCTATTTCTGAACACAGCTTAGAGCGAACATCACTTTGAGGAAAGGGTCGATGTCCCAGCATTGAAATAAATATTGGTATGTGTCTGTGGAGATTCTCAGTCATCCAGGCAGTGGCGGGATTCTATTTTTGTACTACTGATTCTGTGGGCATGGCTTGGTGGGCGTGACAGAGGAAGGATACTGTAAAATCTGCAGTCAGAGGTGATATTTGCCGCTTCTCCGAACTACTCAAAATTTCTGCTACCTCCGCATCCAGGTCACGGTTGTTCCAAAGGTGGTTTTTTTTTTCAAGAGGCAACTGGACTTTCTGGTTTTTCTTTGAAGACGTTTTGCTTCTTGTCTGAGAAGCTTCTTCAGTTCTGACTGTATGGCAGGGAAGGAGTATAAATCCTTCCCTTCCCACCATTCAGTCAGAGCTGAAGAAGCTTCTCTTGGGTGAGAAGCGAAATGTCTTCAAAGAAAAAAACAGAAAGTTCAGTTGCCTCTTGAAAAAGGCAACCTTTCGTAGTAGCGTGTTTTCTCCCAAAGTTGCTATTCCAAAAGGCGACTAGACTTTCTTGTGTTTTTTTTTCCCCTTGAAAATGTTTCGCTTCTCATCCAAGAAGCTTCTTCAGTTCTTGGATGAGAAGTGAAACATTTTCAAGGAAAAAAATAAAATCAGAAAAAGCACGTTTGAGACAACCATGTCCTGGATGATTGAGAATCTCCATAGACATTTAGTAGTGTGTTTATTTCTCAAGAGGTAATCCTTTGGTCCAGCCATTCTGGGCAACGTCTGATCCATTTGAAGTTATCCTTTTGGGGGAAGGGAACAAAGATGGAGCTAGGCATCTGCAGAAGATCTTGATTGAAGCAAGTTATCTACATCCTTCTCAGTCTGGGTTCAGGCAACTAGATCCGTTGTTCTTATGGATGACCAGCAACATGGATGGAGGAAGTACAGTTCTCCTTGTCCCACTGGCTCTCTCAGCAACACAGAAAGTTTGAAATTCCGTTACAAGGTCTTGAGTCCCAGGTCAGACAACCCCTCTGCACAATTTCATACGCTGAATACTGAAACAGCTCAAGAAGGAGAGGAAACGATTCATTTACTGAGGTAGAGAATATAACCGTGAGGTACTCAGTCTCGCTTACTGATGACTTATTCTTTTCAGTTATTAATTGCCCCAGAGTTGCAGAATTCGAAAATGGTTACTTTGAGCCCCCACAGCAACATTACAATATAAACGACAACATCACATTTACTTGCTACGGAGGATACAATATGAAGGGGTCTGAAGTCCGCACCTGCCTTCCCAATGGGAAATGGAGTGGAAAAACAACCATTTGTGATGATGGAAGTGAGTATGAAAATTAATTAATTTAATCCCATGCAAGTCCTATCAGTTGTTCTCACTTCAGACTTCCTTTTCTTTTCTGTCTTCGAAAACACAACATCAGTTTTTAATCTTCTGTCGTCAACATTCAGCTATCAACAGGCACAGCTGCCATTAGCCAATACAGACTATCAGCCACCAATGCTGATGCCTCCTTTCCACACACTGGCACACCCAGGGTTGGGCTTCAAACATTTTAGCAACCGGTTTTCTGCCCCGTTGCTGGGTGGGTGTGGTCATGGTGGGCGTGGCCTAGTCAGCCTCCTGCACCACAGCGGTGGTGTTGGCGTTTGCCCTTCCCGGGCTCCGGAGACATTCCCTGAGCCTCTGGGAGGGCGAAAGTGGCCTCCACAAGCTCCAGAGGCCCTCTGAAGGCCGGAAATGGGCCCATTTCCAGTCTTCCCGAACTTCTGGGAGGCCCATTTTTTTCTCTCCCTGGGCTCTGGAGGCTTTCCTCAAGCCTCCAGGAGGGTGAAAACGGCCTCCCCAGGTCGCGAGAGGCCCATTTTTCACCTTCTCTAAATCTCTAGGCGGGTCCTGAACTTACCTGGGATCCAAAATGGGCTCCGTGGAGACTCCTGGGAGGGCCGAGGCTGGGTGGGCAGGGCCAGCCAGTCATTGTAACTACTGGTTTGGTGAACTAGATGTTAAATTAGCATCCGGTTCACCTGAACCAGTACAAACCGGTATCAGCCCACCCCTGGGCACACCCAGACATCATGCAGGGTCAATTCCCTCAAAACTTGCAAGCTCTTGTTAAGGACTCCTATGTGATGCTCCTATGGAAAAACCTGGTTGTATTCAGTGTGGAAATGAGGCACCAACCTTTCATTTACATGTCCCAAAGGACATGCCTTAACATAATTATTATGAAATTACACACTGTTCCTATTGTCAGCGTAATGCCCAAATATTTTACTTTTTCCTCAAACTTAAAACCAGTGTTCTGTGTTAGTACTATTTGCTCTTCTAAATTCATATTTTTGTTGACATTTTTGTCTTTGGATTATTAATCTTATAACCTGCTAACATACCAAGTCCTTTCATTTTCCATTAATGTTTCTATTCCCTTGAATGGATCTTACAAAATTAAGACCAAATTATTGCAAATGCCTCAATTTATATGTTTCTTTTTTAAACTTAATCTCCCTAATTTTCTCACCTTGTCTTCTGTCTCTATTCATTTCCTCAAGAACTAACACGAGCAAGAGTAGAGGCAGCTGTCATCCTTGTCTTCTCTCTTTTTGAATCCCACCTTTTGTTGCTTTAATTCTTAGCTTTTTGAGAACTGAAAGATATTTCATGTATGCATAATATATGTGTTGCTAAATGCATATACTTCAAAATGACTGTTTAATTCATGGCGTCCTCTCTTCCCCTATCTAGCTGGCCATTGTACTAACCCAGGGATTCCAATTGGTAGTCGAAAAGAAGGAAACCAATATCGGATAGAATATCGGGTCCGCTATACTTGTGAGAATGGTCTTGTCCTTTTCGGATCCGAGGAACGGATTTGCCAAGAATTTGGAGGCTGGAGTGGATCAGAACCAGAGTGTCGACGTGAGCAGGGGGGAAAGAATGCCTGGTGGGATGAATATGGGGGGTTAAATACTGAAAATATGAAAATATGAATATGAAATACTGAAAATATGGGGCCGTGAGAGGAATTCTTGATTACAAAAATTATTGTATAGGAATACCCAGAGGTGGGCTGCTACTGGTTCGAGCGAACCGGCAGTTAAGATTAGGTGGAGTTTGACGAACCAACAAATCCCTTCACTGGCTGGCTCCACCCCTGCCTGTTCTTGGCCTGGTTTTTGGCCATTTTTCAGGCTGTTTTTGATCTGAAAAATGGCCCAAAACAGAAAATGGCCCCAAAACAGACTGAAAACAGCCTGGAAAATGGCCTGAATATAGTCCAAAAAACAGCAAAAAAACCAAACAAAAAACAGGCTGAAAAACAGGCAGGCGGCGGGCCAGCCATTGGTGGGATTAACCCCAACCGGCTGAATCCTACCTCTGCCTTTGAGGCGAGTGTCTGGGTGGCGGGACTGGGTGGTGATGAGTGACATGTCCACCCAGTCACACGTCCACCCAGCCACGCCCACCCAGCCAGTCATTAGGGCAGAGAACCGGTTGTTAAAAAATTTGAAGCCCACCACTGGGAATGCCACACTTTCATTGTGGTTTGGTTGTTGCATTCAGGGGTTATGTCAGAGGCAAGCTTCAGATATAAGGACCAAATCATGGTCAGGTGAAATGATATTTCGAGGGACGATAAGAAAAAAAGAAAAAAGAAAGATTGACTTCCGATTCTCTCTGTTCCAGTAAAATAAGGCATTAACATCAAATCACAACTTTTGGGTTTTTTTGTAGTGATATGAACAAATGCCTTGTTTTACTGTAACAGAGAATTGGAAGTCAATTTTTCTTTTTCTTTTTTCTTATCCTCCCTCACTTCTCTCCCCCCTCTTCCTCCTCACCATTTTCCTATTTTGTATCCTATTTTTATTTTATAACCCAATAAAAATGATAAACCAAAGGAATGATATTCCATGGAAAACGTCAAATTAAGTAAATATCAAACCAATAAAGCCAGCTTTGTGTAAAAAACAACGTTATCAACGAAATCAGAGTAAAGTATCTGAAAGAATAATAATAATAATGTATTTTTACTCAAAGCGTATAAATGTTGTATATACTAGAACAGAAATATTAATGACATATGGAATGACATAGAGTGCCCCTAAAATGGACTAAACAGGTAGCATTAGAGCAGAGGTGTCAAACTCGCGTCGTCATGTCGTCGTCACATGATGTATCATGACATTTTCCCCCTTCGCTAAACTGAGGATGGCCATGGCTGTGGCATGACGCATCCAGCCCGCAGTAGAGAGTCTGCTATGTTTATCCCAAAGAGTCTCAGAGCAGCAAAATGTGCAACTCCCCTTCTTAATACTTCAATCCTGGTTTACATAAAAATGAGTTCTATTTATTTTGGGGCATTCTCTTTTATGATCTGTTACTAACTGAGCCTCCTCTTGTTCCTTCCCAGAGCCATATACTTTTGACACCCCAGAAGAAGTTGCCAACAATTTCATTTCATCTTTGACTGAAACTGCTGAAGCCGCAGAATCCAGTAAAAATACCTGTAAGTCTTTGTAAATGGAACTGGCTTGGATAATTATAATTCCCTTCCTAGCATAACAAGAGAGACCACAATTAATATTGTTAGATGCTCTCCATTTCTCTGAGTAATACAGATTCTAGGGCAATTTAATGGAATGTCATTTCATTATTGGAAAAAAGAACACCGAGAGGTTTTTTTTTAAACAATAACAACAACAATTCAAGAACATTAACTAGCAACTGATCGACACTGATGATGTTACTTAGTTGGGTAATGAAAAGTCTGCAAGCTAACAGTTAATCTTAGAAAGCACCAAGGACTTTGTAGCTCAACCCTGAGTTACAAAGATTCTCTTCTACGAGAGAATTGTTAAAAGCATCACAACTAAGACATTGCATAATATTTTTCTAAATATTCAAGCAGATCATTAGTTGAGGAAAAATGGAAGCATATCTCAGGGATACTTCCAAGGCAGAAGGTATCTACCACTGTGAAGGCACTGTTCTCTCTCTGTGGGTGTCTGTTAGATTGACAGCTGCTGTTGAACCATCTTGAAGCTCTGGACTGAATCTCACCTCAAAACACAGAGATATTCCTAGTTATCAAGCTCCTGATCGTAATTTCCCTTAATGAAATTTGCAGCAGTATGCTGTGGTAGCTGTGCCTTGTTCTAAGTTATTTCATTTCAGTACTGCCTCTACCACCTTGGGTGTAGTTTTCCCCTTCAGTGTTAAGCCAGTATTTTCTGTGCATTAAGCATACCTGGTCATTGGGGTGCCTTTGTATGTGGAAAGATATGGCCTTCCCTGTATTTTGTACAGGGTGTGGCATTTTTATATATCTTGGCATCATCACAGACCAATGATTTTGGCTCTTCAGGTGGGCCTTGCCATTTTGGCTGTAGAATCAATAATACAGATTAACAGAGTTGGAAGGGACCTTGCAGGTCATCTAGTCCAACCCCGTCCCCCCACCCAAGCAGGAGACCCTACACAATTTCTGACAGATGGAAATCCAGTCTCTTCTTTGAAAGCTTCCAGGGATGAAGCTCCCACAACTTCTGAAAGCAACTCACTGTCTCTCTGTCAGAAAGTTTCTCCTTATTTCCAGGTTAAATCCCTCCTTGTTCAGTTTCCATCCATTATTCTTTGTCTGGCCTTCAGGTGCTTTGGAAAATAGCTTGACCCCCTTCCTCTCTGTGGCAGCCCCTCAAATATTGGAACACCGCTGAACTTCATTCATTAAAAATAAAACAAAAATATGGGCTTTGTATCAAATACTGCAGTTGATTGATTGATTGAATGAGTGAGTGAATGAGCGATTATGTGCTATCAGTTTGCAATTCTTTCATCCCCTAGAAAGAATGTCCAATATGTCAAAACTATACATACTGTAATTGGGAAAACAAGATATGAATACTAGTTCTTTTTCACTCCAGCCTCTACACAGAAGCGAAAGATTGTCATTAAGAAAGGAGGCACAATGAACATCTACTTCCTCCTCGATGCCTCAAAAAGTATTAAAGAAGTGGATTTCAACAGTACACTGAATGTTACAATCAAGCTGATTGAGAAGGTATGGAAGAATAAGATAATTTCTTTATTTCTTTACTTATTTTATTTTTATTTATTTTTGTCAATCAATTATAAGATAACAGGTATAAGTATAAACATAGTTATGAATACATGAAATGGATACATATAAGAAAAATAAAAAAAGAAACAATAGGACAGGGAAGGTAGGCACGTTGGTGCGCTTATGCACACCCCCTACAGACCTCTTAGGAAAGGGGTGAGGTCAATAGTAGACAGTCTAAGGTTAAAAGTTTTTGGGGTTTGGGGAAGAAACCACAGAGTCGGGTAGAGTATTCCAGTCATTGACCACTCCGTTGCTGAAGTCGTATTTCCTGCAATCAAGTTTGGTGCGGTTTACCTTGAGTTTGTATCTATTGTGTGCTCTTGTATTGTTATGGTTGAAGCTGAAGTATTCATTGACAGGTAGGACATTGCAATGTATAATTTTATATACCATGCTTAGATCGGACCGAGGGTGGCGTAGTTCAAGGTTTTCTAGGTCTAGAATTTCAAGCCTGGTGGCGTAAGGTATTCTGCAATGAGTAGAGGAGTGGAGAACTCCTTTGCTCAGTCCTGTACCAAGAAGGTACCGGTATTAGTTATTAACCAGGGTTTATCAAACTTCGCCTTTTTAAGACATGTGGACTTTAAGATGCAGAATTCCACAGCATGATGAAGTTATAAGGCAAACCACTTTTATGATCAAGGGAACACTGGAAATGTGGAGAGTCTAAAGGAGTTAGAACTTGAGTAAGTAAGACCTTGAGTAAGACCTAATCTCTTGAACAAGATGACCAATATACAGTGTAGCCTTGGGTCGTGACTGCAGTCTGTTCCCGGACTCCGGTTGTGACTCGATTTGGTTATATCCAGCAGCACGACCGATTGCTAATGCGTGCAATAAAAAAAATGGCACGTGACCCAATTCAAAAATCGGTTGGGGGTTTTTGTTTTTTTTTGCCACCTGATTTGGTCGCGAACAGGAATGTTCACGACCTTAGGTTCCACTGTACTGTAAGACCACACTTAAAATATTACACCCAGTTTTGGCCGCCACACTATAGAAAAGATGTTGAGACTCTAGAAAAAGTGCAAAGAAGAGCAACTGAGATGATTAAGGGACTGGAGGCTAAAACATAAGAAGAACATGAAGGGAGGGAAATATCGGTGTCCCAGGATAATGTTGCAGGATCCAATCGGGGTCGGTCACCAGGATCAGAGGTTTTGTCTTCCAAGCTTTCGCACTTGATCTTAGCCAAAAGGCCGAGAAACTCTTCCAAGCTTTCGGACTCCATCTTCAGGGAACTTCTTTCTTAGCAGAGTGTATGTGTGTTGTGTGCGGGGGATTTATATGGTGCTTGTTGAAGTTGTATGTGCTGGAGCACGGGTGTCAAACTCACGGCATCATATGATGTTTCACGACGTGTTTCCTATTTGTGGAGCTGGAGTGGGCATGGCCTGTGCGTGATGCATCCAGCCTGTGGGCCACCAGTTTGACACCCCTGTGCTAGAGAGAGAACTCTAGCTGAGTTGGAACCCCAAATTACTCTTCTGACACCAGAGACCTTTGATCCTCCTTGTGCGGATGCTTAGTACTCTTTTTGATGAAAACTGCCAAAAATTGTAGTAAGGTTCACTATTTGTTTGAGCAGTGGTGGGTTTCAAAAAAAAAATTTTTCTACCGGTTTGGTGTGAGCATGCGCTTTGCTTATGCACAGCATTTGCAACTCACCTGCTGCTGCAAGCCCTGTGTGTAAAACAGCTGACACGCAGCAATCTGGTGTGCCAAATGAAACAGCTGAGGTTGAAAAGCTGGAAATAAAGATCAGTATAGAGCCGGGCAGGTGGGAGAGCCCAGCAGCTGATCGTCGGAGTGAACCAGTTCCCTCACAGATGCCAAACCGGGCCAAACCGGTAGAATACCACCACTGTGTTTGAGGTTCCCTTAGTCCTTCCACCTATGTTTCAAATCCCTGGTAATGCATAGTTTATCTTTTTTTTAAAAAAAACACAGTAAAATGAAAGAGATTGATCATTAACACCCCCCCCCCCAATCTTTAAGAGGTCCTCAGCAGATTGAGGGACTGGACAGAAGAAAAACATTGTTTATTGTTAACTTCTGGGTCAAAATGGCTGGTCTGCTGTGCCCTATCAATGTGTCAACTTCTGCAAAGCTCTGGAATGGGGCATTTGCAGAAATTCTAGAATAGGGCATCCCCAAACTTTTGTGGAAGTCCAATAATTTTTTAGTCTAGGACTTTGCAAAGGTTGCCATATTGGTAAGTCTATGTCAGCAAGAATAGGCCAGGGTGAGAGGCCAGGGATGTAAAACCTTCCCTCACCAGCAAATGTTTACCAGTGGGAGATTTTGTGCACTGAAGCCATTCCCAAACTGCCCTTGGGACTGAATGTTAATGAATCTAGTTGAGAAATGCCATACATCTCAAGCTTCTTTTTGTCTCCTGGCTTCCATTTGCAGATCTCCAGCTATGATGTCTCCCCCAATTATGCCGTCATCACTTTTGCCACAAACAGCAAAGAGCTTTTCAACACATTTCATGCACAGAGCACTGATGCAGCCTGGGTGATTGAGCAATTACAAGATATCAAAGTTTCTGGTGAGGATTATTCCTGATCTTTGCCAGGGAGATAGGCCTTTGCTCACCCACAACCGGTTTCATTTTATAATCCGAACAAGAAGTCTTTTTCATACTTGGAATAAATAAATTTACACACTTACGTGGCACTCGGTAACATTTTCCATTCTCTTCCAAGCAACGTCTACATCCTTAAGTCTTTTACTATATTCCTTGTATAGTAGCCAAAATATTGTTGCCCGTATTCTATCAACTAGGAAGTATTAATATACATTCAAAGGGCTTAAGGAATTCTTGATACTGAGAAACATTCAATACTGAAGAAAGACAGCTGTTGATGTTTTTCTGAAGGGAGATCTGAAGATCAGTTAGGTTATATTTGTGGCTGCAGGTGTAGCCTGAATAGCAAATGAGATTTGCTAAGGCTAGCCAACTGCAAATAATGGTGTTCATTTTTCTCCTTTTATCTTTTTTTTCCCCTCCAGAGCATAAGATAAAGCCAGGAACCAACATAAAGAAAGCCTTGACAACTGTCTATGAAATGATGATTTCCCAGGAAGCTGATGAGAGGAGACGTGGATTAAATCCTCCTCCTGTTTCCAATTCCACACGCCATGTAATCCTCCTCCTGAGTGATGGTGAGGAAAAAGAACACATACAAAAAACCTTTTTTCTCTAGCTACTTTTTAATATTTAATAGGGTAGCCACTCCAATATTTGTTGGAAAGAACTTTCATGCTATTTATTTAACCAATATATTCCTTACTCTGCAATTTAAATGTAATTTAGACAGGGCTCAATTTTGTTTTTTTCTTAATATGTATATTCAGGAAAAGTTTGCTTTATATTTTTATCCTTTTTATGCATCATCTTCCAGAATCCAGAACCCACAGGTTCAAACCTTTTGTTTTGAGGGTAACCCTCCACTTTCTAAATCATATTTTTTATTCAAAAAAAATGACAGAGTTTTGAAAAATTGTATAAAAACAAAACGAAAAATAGAGAATTTAAAAATCTGCATTAAAAAGAACAAAAAACTCAAACCCACCAGTAGTGAGATCCTACCTTAGTCGCTACTGGTGTGGTGGGTGATTGTATGTGTGCGCGCGCGCCCCTAATGCACGGACCCCTAACAAGCCAATCAGCTGAGAGAATGAAGAAACGAAAAGCTAGGAGCGACCCTCCCACCCTCCCATGCTTTTATCCTCTCAGCTTTTTTTTTTACTACCAGTTCGGCCAAACCAGTCCAAACCAGTAGCATACTACCACTGAAGCACCCACATATATGTCATCCAACTTAGTTGAATATTGACAAATATATTGTAACAATATTAGTTTCCCCCTCTCTTGCAAACCGAGCCACAATTTTTTAAACTTCTATTTTCAACTTATTTGACCTGTCAGCTATCTACTATATTAAGAACAGTTAACAGGCAAAGCAACAGAAAAATTAAACTTTCAAAATCTGCTAACAAGCTGTTATTGTATTTAACTTGCAGAAGGTCTTCCGTGACTTCTTTCATCTGTTCCAAATCACAACAGTTATCTCTGATCCCTCCTGGATCAATATCAAATATCCTGATTTGCTCCCTAATAACATCTCTTTACAATTGTTGTCTGGTTAAATATAGTAAGTCTATTCTCCAAAATCGATCTATCTTCCCCCAAAAGCCCAGTCAAAATTGTTTTCCAATTGGATATAATAAGCCCATTCCCCAATCTCCATCAATCTTCTTAAAAAGAAATCCAATTTATCACTCATCAAATCTGTCAGTTTGTAAGTCTGTAAAGTCCATGTTTCTTTTAGCTTTCTCCATTTGAACTTGTAGTTAAAAGCTTTAGAACAAAGAAAATACATACACACACAAATTAATGTTAAAATCCATCAAGGGGTTAGAATAAATTAGCATTTGACCAGTCACTTAACTTTTGAAAATAAAAAGCACATTAAAAGAGAAACTTCAAAGAGTGTAGTTAAAATCCAGGCATGCTTAAAAAAGCCAATCAGCTGAAAGGAAAAGATGGAGACCAGTCTCTCCAGCTGCTTCTACCAGGAATTGCAATCCTTAAGATTCCTCTTTCCATGTTTTCCAAGGATTGTCTTGGATCATTGATTGTGTCAACTCATAAAACATTTCTATGCCTGTTTTAGAGTTGCCGCGAAAGGAGGAGGGGATTTGAAGGAGCAGTGTGACAGTTTAAAACCAAAAGTGCATTCCATACTTATCTTGCAAAGATTGTAACTAAGCTACCGGAATTTCTTCCACAAAAATCCCTAATTGGAGAATCTCAGCTATGAATGTGTTTCGTTGGAGAATACAAATTATGATACACCCAGGGGGGGTGGGGTGGGGGGAAATAGGGTCATAGGTGATAGTGAATTACATGTCTCCGAATCGGCTTCATACAGGTCATGCCTACATGTTTGCGGCTAATAAATCCTTTGAAGTTTTTGAAGCTTGGCTCGAGGCTCATGATTTAATTAGGGCAACTGCCGGAATCCTGACACCTAGATGTTCCCATTCAACTCTAGGAGTTGCACCATCAAAAAGCCAGCTTTGGCAGAAAAAAATCAGCTGATTGTCAGTAGGAGAAAAAAGATTGCCCTGGTGTTCAGCACACAGTCTTGGGGGAAATCAACCCCTTTTTGGATCAAGATCACTTCTTAATCTTTAAATGGCATATTAAACAACTAATGGGGCTGGGAGAAATCTACTTTTATTTTGGTGATTCGACTTCATTTGAGTTGAATGAAGTGAATGATTTCTATGATTCCACAGAAACTTTGGAAGAGCTGTAGGAGCACCGTCAATTTTGAGAGGCAACTTGATCACTTCTACCATATAGTAACTGCTACTCTCAACCTTTAGGTCGTTACAACATGGGCGGGGAACCAGGTCCTGTCATAAACAATATTAAGGAATTCCTTAGGATTAAGAAATCTGGCTCCGATTCTCGCAACGAATTCTTAGGTAAGTTCTGATGATCTACAGGTCAGGAAAGAAACGGGGAGAAAAGTACTTTCAAACCAGAATTTCACAATGTTTGGCCTCACTTGACTGTGAGATAAGACTTTTTGCCAATATTATAGGCCAACGTCAGAAATTACAGATCCAGTGTGTCAGGTGGTGCTCCATTCAAAATTCAAGAAAGCAAACTTAGACTCTTTAGATTAGAGCAAAGATAACTTTTACTGAATTTGAAGTGGTAACATGAGTAGAATTCTGAATCTGAGAAATTAGGCGCGCAAATCACACATACAAAGTTGTTGGAAACGTTCCCACCCCTCATAGTTCAAATGATTCTTCCAATTAAAAGTTGTGAATATGATCATGTGGGCATCTTCAGGTGGTGATGAGGCCTCTGCCCGTTGACCTTGACATATTTTGATAAAGACTTACAGTTGCGCAGAGAAAAGAAAGCTAAGCGAAGAATAGAAACTTAAGAGCAGGAATTTATACTCCCCCCAACTCCTCATTTACACAAGACAAGAATGTAACACCTCCAGCTCTCTTCCCAGACAATATCCCCCCCCCCTTACTTATGGCAGCCAAAAGATGCAAAGCAGTAGAAAAGCAGTAGTAGAAGATCTTGAAGGCTGACACAGTGTTTTAAATTCTATGCGTGTCTGATTGACTTCTTGGCATCTTAACCCAAGGGACAATAGAGAGTAAGTGACATCACAAAAGCATTTTTTGCATTCCTGGTTGAATATAACTCCCAGTGAAACTAGCAAACATGCTGAAGAGAGTACATTTGCCCTGAGGGAGTCAATTTATGTACTGTATCTGCCAGGGGAATGGAATTATTGAAAGAAGAAGGAACAAATAATTGGGTTACAGTCCTAGAACTTGCAGGCATCATGCAAGTGGGCCACATTTATTTGCTTATTTATTTTTTGGTCATGTCATATACCACTATACCACTATGTTCAACTCCTAGAAGCTTATCAGAATTAAAACTTGAGATGCCACACTCAGTAGAACTATTTTAAAATAGCAAAGTAAAGTCTGAAATTATTGCATAAACATAAAATTGCTGCCAATTTTGCAATCACCATGGCATTGGTCTTCTTCAAACATGCACGCACACACACACACACACACACAGAGAGAGCACAGTAGTGGTTAGTAGTAGACATAAAAAAGCATTCTCAGCTAGAATAAGCACACAGTATGAACTAATTCTACATGGAGGTTGCAAACCTGAAGATACTTAACAGCTGAGCCACGTAAGAGATGTCAATATCATATATGAAATCAAAGACTCAATCATCCAGACCAAAGATATCTGAAATCATGGTATAATAACGGTATCAGTCAATGCAACAGTTTAGAAAGAAGAAACTATAGGTTTTAAACCAGCGGTGGGATTCAGCCGGTTCTCCCCAGTTCGTCGTTAACTTTTTCTGCAGTTTGGCAAACGGGCTAATCCCACCATTGGCTCGCCCCCGTCCCACCCCGCCCTTTGCTCCTCCCCTCCCCTCTCCCCTCTCCCCTCCCAGAGACTCATCTTCTGGCTGGCTTTTTGCCTAGGTTTGTCTGTCCGTCGGGAGTGGGGAGGAATGGACAGGGGCCTGTAAAGGAGGCCTCTTGCTTGCCGCAAGGCTGCACCCACCCACATCACGGCCCTCCACCAGCCTGCGCCTTCAGCTGAGCACAGCGGGCCTGGAGCAGGTCTCCCTCGCCCACCATCGGCCTTACCTTTCTGGGGCACCCGCGGTGAGCAGAGCGGTGAGCAGATGGTCCAGGGACTTGCAAGGCGGTGTCGCGCACGTCACCCCTCCGCCAGCCCGCTTGCCCACCCACTGGCCTGCACCCATCGGCTGAGCGCAACGCCTTCCCTCCCCCCCCGCCCCCTGTGGCTGGTTAGCGGAGAGGAAGGCAAGCCAGAGCTGAGCCACTGCCTCTTGGCCCCCTCCCCACAACCTCCATCTCTCTCTCTCTCCCCCTGCCCGGATTCTCTGCAACTGCTGGGCCTCAACCTGCCATGGCTGCCAGCAGGCAGTGGGGCAGCAAAGGACCACGAGTCTGTGCCTCCCGCGTCGTCCCTCTGCCAGTTAGCCCTTGCCTGCCCACCAGCCCGGTCAGGGTGGAGTGTGAGACCGCCTGGCCTCCCGGAGCCACCAGCTCACCTGGGGAGGAGGCTCCGGCTTCCGGATTCATAATAAAGAACCACAAAGGGGTTGGATGTAAACACTAGACCAGGGGTGTCCACCTTGGCAACTTAAGACTTTGGACTTCAACTCCCAGAATTCCTCAGCCAGCAAAGCTGGCTGAGGAATTCTGGGAGTTGAAGTCCACAAGTCTTAAAGTTGCCAAGGTTGGACACCCCTGCACTAGACCATGGAGTAAGCAGGGGGAGCTTTGGCACTGGGCCGCTCAGAGCCATCTTTCATGCACAATGGCAAGTGGGGCAGCAAAGCGCCTCCTAGGTTTTTTAGGCTTCTCGGCCCTGGCTTTCTCTTACCACCAGAGGCTGCTGGTGGAAGCAAGGAGCAAGATGCTCGGGGCTCCGTCTCGCCCGAGCGAAGGGGGCTTTGCTGCTAAGAGTCCAGTTTGACTCTCGCTCTCCTCAGCCCTAATTAAGGCTGAGGGGAGGAGCCCGAATGGGGTGCCTTTTGTGCTTAGTTCGAAGGCCAGGCGAGACACCCTGCAAGGAGAGGCCAGGCGAGGACCGGCTGGAGGGAGGGGAGGCACCCTTTGATGTGAATGACATCGAGTTGCCCACGCCCACCCAGTCACATGACCATCCGGCCACGCCTACCCATCTGTTCATTAGGGCAGAGCACCGGTTGTTAAATTATTTGAATCCCACCGCTGGTTTAAACCCATACGAAGATAAAGGTAATTTACATCTTTGAAAATGACAGTGGGCCAACTGTTGCGCATGGCTTTATTTTTGCCTGCAGTAAAACAAATCCTAACCTAATCCAGCTAGTTTGGGAGTCCTCTGACAAAACCAGTAGCTGAAGTATCACAATGAAATGTCTGGAGACTTCTGATAGATAGCCTGGTCTTACAGGTTGTCTATCAACAATTGCAACGCTGTACTTTATTAAGGAGTCGCCAACAGACTACTGTTGTCTTTTTTTGGTCAGGAACATTAGTACTTCCCTCCCAACCTATGTCCTTTTCCATGCTTGCTCACAGATATCTATGTCTTTGCTGTTGGAGAAGTCAACGAGAAAACCATGAATGATTTGGCATCGAAGAAACCTGGTGAGAAGCATTTCTTCAAAATAAAGGACATCAAAGACTTTCAAGAAACCTTTGATCAAATGATTGGTAATTTCAACCTACCTTTTGTGGATTTGTTTGCATGCTTCTGTCGGGCTTGTAATCCTTCTCAGAAAACGATTGAGTTTCGGGACCCTGTGGATTTTACTCCGCTAGTCGTTGCCGACTATAAGGGGCAGTACTCCTCTCCATTTCAAGGCCATTGAGCCAGCGCTGTCCGAAGACTTTTCTGTGGTCATGTGGTCGGCATGACATCATGGAACGCTGTTGCCTTCCCACCAAAGTGGTACCTATTTATCTACTCGCATTTACAGGCTTTTGGACTGCTAGGTTGCAGGAGCTGAGATGAGGACGGGAATTCACCTGGTTGCATGGAGCTTGGGTCTTAAAACCTGAGCTGTCAGCTTTCCAGCCAACCGTGCTGCCCCACTCATTCACATACACACGTGCTTTTTAGAGAGTTTATTAAAGTTCCCCAGCAGTTCCCTTCGCCCAGCCTCAGAACTCTCCCAAATAAATCCAGCCACGAGCAGGCCAAGATTAGTCCACAAGGCAATGGCTAATAGTCCATAAAACAATAGAAAGTTGCTCCAACAAGTATGGCCACCAAACAAACTTAAAGCCACCAGGCAAAAACTAAAAGTGCACTCGGCAAGAGAAGTTCAGAGTTTCCAAGATACAAAGTCAGCTGGAAGCACAAACAAACACACAGTCATAAACCAAATACGTTGTTCCCAGTAACACCTCCCTCCGCCTGCCGTGATAAATAGCCCAAGATGGGCAGGGCCTTCTCCCGAGTAATCTGGCAATTCTCCTTTTCTCTGGTCTTTTCTCTGTCCTGCATGCTTTTGGATCCACCACAGAAGTCAGCTCCTCCTCCTCACCTGCACTGATCTGAAAACTGTCCCCAGCCGAAGGCCCTCGTAAATCTCTTTCAGCCGGCAGTTCAGAGTCATTAATTAACCCAGTTTCTGACATGCCATAAATGAGGTCGTCCTTCCCACCTCCAAGGAAGAGTCAGAGTAGTTGTCCAAGGAAGACATCACACTGACAAGCCCAGCACCTGAGCCACCGTGCTGCCCTGTTTAAGGACCCACCTCTCCAGAATTAAACCCACTTCCATTTTTCTGTAGATTGTGACTTTCCATTGCTACCTATTCTTCCTATTATGCCTTCTTATCCTTTTCAAGAGATCCTTGAGTCATAGTTTATTGCCTAGGCCCCAGGTCATGAGGCCTTCAGCTGTTGTAGAAAACTCAAAGGTCTGAAAAACTTTTCTCTCTTTTTTCCAGATGAGAGTGAAGTTTTGTCTATGTGTGGCTTGGCAAAAGAACACAAGGCAGGTGATCAAATGAAGAATCCCTGGAATACCAAGATCGCCATCAGGGTAAGGGAGGTCTTTGGAATAGAACTGAGCTCAGAGAAGAACACTTTCTTTAGTTATACAGGTAGTCCTCGACTTACACCAGTTCATTTAGTGAATTGTTCAAAGTTACAATGGCACTGGAAAAAAAAGTGACATGGCCGTTTTTCATACTTACGACTATTGCAGCATCCCTATGGCCACAGGATCTAAATTTGGACGCTTGGCAACTGATTCCTATTTATGACGGTTGCAGTATCCCAGGGTCCTGCCGTCACCTTTTTTGCGACCTTACGACAAGCCAACTCAATGGGGAAGCCAGATTCACTTCATAAACAGGAGTCCGTTGCCAAGTGTCGAAATTTTGCTCATGTGACCATGGGGACGCTGCAACGGTCATATAAGTATGAAAAATGGTTCCTAAATCACCTTTTTCAATGCCTTTGTAACTTTGAACAGTCACAAAATGAACTGTTGTAAGTCAAGGACTACTCGCTTTTTTTTTCTTCTCTAAGATGTTATGCCCGTTCCTCATCTGGTTTTCCTTCTTATTACCGTGATTGCTATCCTCTGGACATGCTGCATTTTTCAAAGTCCTTTCCTAAAATGTAAGTCGTCAGGCTACAGAACTTCTCCCATTCACTCAACTAGAATGAACTTCTGAAAGCGTATCCAAACGTATCACAAAGGAATTCTTTATTGAGATGAGACAATCCCTGTAGGAGTTCAAAGCAGCGTCTGAGGTCTCTCAGGCATACAGGGATACATAGGGGAGTTTAGAACCCCTCCCCTTATCTCGATGTGTATTTAGTGAAACAAAAGGTGTTAGGGATATACACCCTAGAAGAACGTGCAACGGCAGTCTAGCAGACAGGCAGATATGTGAGACAAAACGTTGTAGTAGCTTACACTCAGTAAGACAGATACACTGTGCAAGTTAAATAGTTTTTATTCCAGCAAGAGTTATAGCATAGTCAAATAGTCCATATGTCATACACTAAGTTCAGTCAATCCGGGGGTTATTCAGTTTGCAAAGTCCAGTGTTGAAAAAAAATAGTTCATTAAACTTACAATCAATCAGTCCAGTGATATATCTCTTTTGCAGTCAGAGATATGAAGAAATAATCAAACCCTTTTCTTCTTTCAGCAAACACGCAGTTATCACCATCAATCCATCATTGTCAGCATCCCAGTATAAGTCAGGGTAACAGTGAGCTCTCTTGCTCCCTGTTATGGTGATTTTACAACCGCACCCAAAATACTTGTTTTACAGTTTAAAGTGATAGACACTTAAATTCACTAACATAGTTTAGATATTATTTTACCCAAACTAAGTTAGGTAACCAATGTTATCCCTAACAAAAGCCAGTATGTTAATTCCTCCACACCCCTCTTGTTAGAAGGAACTATTCAAGAGATTCCCAAAGTACAATCTCACTGTGGAATTTTTATGACCTTCTCATCTCCTGGTTGTGCCTCTCAGAGGTGATAGTTCTGGCCATCTGACTTTTCTCCCTCCATCGTATCGTGCGTGGGTTATACAAATTCGATATAAGATTAAATATATTCAGGTTACATCAAGAAAGGATTTCTTTATCAGCCTCCCCCCCCCCTTTTCTTCTTCCACTGAAGAAATGACAGATACACGGATCTGACAGTAGTGCTCAGACTTGGAGACTAGAGAATCAATGTGCAATTAGGCATGGAGATTTTTCTTCATCTTGACATTATTTTTATTGGAGATGCAAATTGAGTGGAATGAACTCACTAGCTGAGGACTTACCGATCCCCAGGGATCATTGCAATACACAGAGAGAAAGAGAGAGTTAAGGATTTGTTCGATCTTCTCTCTTTGTCTGTAACTGTGCTTGCTTTTGGTCCAAGACAGGGGTGTCAAACTCAATTTCACCGAGGGCTGTGCTCGATCTCGTGGGGGCAGGAGTGACCGAGTGGGTGTGGCCAGCTTGATGTCACTCCCCAAAATGTTGGCACATTTCTCCTCTTTGCATTGGGTATAACATGCGGAAGCCATGCCGGCCCAATGTTCCCTATTTACATTGGGTAGACAGGGCTGAACTGACACAGGCCGGCCCCTTACATTTTCCAGGATGATCCCCTGGGCCAGATCCGACCACATCGCAGGCCGGATTCAGCCCACGGGCCTTGACTTTCGCACCCTGGTCTAAGAAATTGTTACTTCCTGTCACTTTGTTCGGCATCTGCTTCCACACACTCATAGAACACAAGCGCCTGCAGGTAGGACATAGTTAGCTGGGTCCAAGGAACCATCTAAGTGCTAAGTGCTAGAAAACAAACCAGAGAGCACCAAGGACCCCTCATTTCAACTCTGAGCTACAGATATTATCCTTTATTATTTATTATCCAAGGACTTGGAAAAAGTGAGTAAAAGGCAGAACAGTTGTAGTTGATTGCAACTCTTAGAGAGCAATCATTGCACAGTACAGAGTACAGTACAGGTGGACCTAAGGCTAAGAACTACCCTGTTTCTCCAACAATATGGCCTCCCCCAATAGGAAGTCCCAGCATGTTTTATAGGCATGAAATGAAATTAAGCCCCCCCAAAATTAAGGCCTATATTAAAACATGCGAAATGGGGGGGAATGGTGGGGGGGGCTTGCCGTTAGGAAGTACTTTTGTTGCACACCCGGATATGGTGCTGCCTGCGTTGACCCCGATACGAAGTGCCCCACCAATGCCGAGGTCAACATCCAAGCCGTCGCTGCCTGCCCGCCCAAAGATGCAAGGCGGGTGGGAATTAAGTCACCCCCCGAAAAGACGGCCTAGCCATTTTTGGGGGGCTCCAAAAAAAAAAAAAGACCCGGCCTTATTATATGAGAAACACGGTAGGTTTATCTAATATCACTTATAGGAGGATGGTGGTGCGATGGTTAGACTGCAGTATTGCAGGCTAACTCTTCCCACTGCCAGGAATTCGATCGTGACGGACTCAAGGTTGACTCAGCCTTCCATCCTCCCAAAGTTGGTAAAATAAGGACCCAGATTCTTGGGGCAATATACTGATGTTGTAGACCATCCTGAGAGTCGTAAAGCAGTGTCCCCCCAACCTTTCTGGGTTGGTGGCCTGGCATGGGGTGGGGGAGGAGATGCAACTTGCAGCCTCGTACATGCTTGCAGTGGGTACCGGCGCCTGCAGCCCCATTCATGGTGCACACGCCTGCTGCTCACACTAATGGGGTTGTGAGTGACAATGCCCACTGGTCACGCAGCCCAGTTATGAATAGCTGGGTAGACCACGGCCCACAGGTGGGGGACCCTCCATTGTAAATCACTGTGTTGGCAGATTCTAAGTGCTATTGCTATGGTAATAATACACACGCTTCCGTTAATGTTGAATAACAAATAAATCCTATTGAATGCATTGGGAATTATGTCCAAGGAAATCTATGTAGGATGCTTTTGTGACTTAATCATGGTGATTTTTCTCTTCCAATCACAGCGTTCTGGTGGGGCAGGGTTCGACAACTGCAAAGGAACCCTCGTTTCTGAGTATTTTATCTTGACAGCAGCTCACTGTTTCACTATCGACGATACGGCTGACCAGATCAGAGTCACAATCGGTAAGCAGTAAGCAC